>NC_142093.1:60298749-60450416 GCF_054644295.1 Miniopterus natalensis
AGGGCTGGAGCATAAAATAGAAAATCTCCAGGAAGTAGAAACAGACAAAATAAAAAACAGGAGGGGAAAGACTTAGGCATCCACACAGGAACACTGGCCTAAGAGCTCCAACTTCTGAGTAACAATAGTCACTAGACAAAAGCGTAAGTGGAAAAAGTAACAAAGAAACAAAAACAATTTGCTGAGAGGAGAGAAGATCTGCAGACTTAATGATCATAATAAAATAAAAAGCTACATGACAAACTATATCATAAAATTTCAGAATCCCAGAGATAGGGAAGGTACCAAAAGCTTCTGAGGTCCTAAGAGACGAAAGGTCTGGGGTGAAAATGGCTAAAATGGGTCCTGTACAAGGCACCAGAAGATGACAACAGACTTAAGAGCAACACTAAATGAGCAAACAGTAGAAACGTCTGAAAACTCCCAAAGTCAGTTTCAACCGAGAATTCTATATCCTATGAAATAGGAGGCATTTCAGTGAGGCAACATCTCTAAAAATGTCTGCCTATGTACCATTTCCCAGGAAAATGTGCTCCAGGAAAACAACGGAGTATAACGGGACCGAGGGCAACATGGACTAGAGTAGAGAGGAGATTCACCCCAGAAGAGCAGTTCTGCGAGATCCCAGGTGCCTCCAAGAGATAAGCCGGGGAAACGGCCCAGAGCAGGCCTAGGGGAAACCAGTCATGCTGGGGTCGGATAACAAAAGGCCGGGAAGGCTGTTTCCAAGAAAAATATGAAACAGATGTGTTTCTTTCTTTTCTTTTCTTTCCTAAATATGTCTTTATTGATTTCAAAGAGAGGAAGGGAGAGGGAGAGAGAGATATAGAAAAACATCAATGATGAGAGTTATTGATCAGCTGCCTCCTGCACGCCCCCAACTGGGGATCGAGCCCACAGCCGGGCATGTGCTCTAACCAGGAATCCGACCTCGATCTCCTGGATCCTAGGTAGATGCTCAACCCCTGAGTCAAGCCAGGCCGGGAAAAACAGTGTTTCATAGATGGAAAATGTTTTCAATAGGCATGTGAAAAATGTCAATAATTCGAGAGAAAACAGCTGTTCCAAACAATCAAGGGAATAGTCATGAAATTAATTCCACACACACAGACAAATGAGCAATTCCTAAATATTAAATTAGTGTAGCATAAATGGAGTGTTTCTGTCTAATAGTCATCTTTTTGTACCTGATTATTAGAGTGTTAAGTACAAAAGTTTGTTTCTGCCACCAGGAAGACCAGTCTACTTACTGCATCTGGTTATGTGACATCATGTTGGCTCGAAAGAGGGGGACTGAAAGTTTCTGGCTAAGTGGGGAGTGTTAGATGTCAGTAAAATTTGAGAAAGACAATAAAGGGTATACAAGGAAGAGGCACAGCCACAGAACTACATGGCTCAGCAGGGGAAAACATTTGCACAGCCATAATAATGTAACATTGATTCTGATTCAATAAAATTGTGATACATGGGAGGGAACAGAGGAGGGAAATAAGGGCACGGTGGAGTGAGAAAGCTAAGCTTGCACCAGCTAGGACAGGAAATCAGTAGGCCGTGCTAAGCATTAAGTGAGCTAGTATACTTTTGTTACTTTTGTTAAAAAATAAGATTAAAAAATTAAGGCAAAACACCTTAAGGCAGATCTTTATATCACAACCATGTCATTGATATTTAGGCCAGGCTGGCTGGAGTGGCTCAGTAGCTGAGCATCGACCCGGGCAGCAGGCGGCCAGCAGTTCGATTCCAGTCAGGGCAAGTGCCAAGGCTGTGGGCTTGACCCCCAGCAGGGTGTGTGTGGGGGGCAGCCAATCGGTATTGATGTTGATGTTTCTCTCTCATCAATGTTTCTATGTTTCTATCTCTCCTTCTCCCTTCCTCTCTCACAAAATCAATAAAAACTGTTTTTAAAAAAAGAAATTTAACCTAAATGTCAAAAACCTTTATAAAATAAAGGGGGGAGGGGGCGCATTACTAAGCCAAAGGCATTCCTGAATACGTATGTTTGAATTTTAGAGAAACAGAAGAGATTTAGAAAATCAACAAAAAGAAGCCCATTTTATTTTTTACGAATCATGGCAGACAACGTTTAAATCAAACCACTAATTTCTTAACTTTTCAACTGTTCACTTACATGAATTACATCATTGATCTTCCTCTGCTTTTGCCCTAAGAAGAGAAAAAAATTAACTGATCAATTCTGATCCAAATGCCACAGAAAAATAAAAGCTGCTGATTATCTGACAGATTGATTACTAACATACAAAATGATACAAAATGTTATTCCATTGTTTATAATATCTGACAACATTTATCATTTAAATTACCTGGAAAGATGAGTCCCATAAAGTAAAATCTAAAAACTTAGCTTTACTTTCTGAGCAAACAGATATTCCCTGTTAGATGCAAATGAAAGAACATCCAAGTACAGAAGAAAACAGCAAAGCACATCGGAGCAGGCGAGGAACTTACCTAAGAGACAAATTTACCTGTGGCACATCTGGGTCTCCAGCCAGTATTTGTTTCTAATCCTACATTGATTTATACCCACCTCACTTGAGTCACCAGGACCTCACAGTTGGCAGCTCTAAAAACCAGTTTCAGGCCAGGCACTGATCCCTAGATGGATCAGCATCCATGGCTACATCGCAAGCCACTTATTGGTAATCAATTAAAGTACCTTAATAAACAAATAAATGGGTTTCTACTCCATTCATAAGTAACCTCTAAACTTGAATTTGAAATGAGTGTGCTCGCCTCACTGAACACTCCTGCAGCACACAAGTCATCCTGCTCTCACAAAGGCCAGGAGAAGAGTAAAAGCTCCAAAGAGGGTCTGGGCTGGACTGTTTCCCACGCTCCTCCTGTAACATGGGCCGGGCATCGGGGGCACACAGCCCCATGACTGCAGGGACAGGGGCATGGGGGACTTTCCCTTCACTGTCTCCCCTCTCTCTCTCTACCTCTTGGCTGTTGTCATGTTTTTAATTTGGCAACGTAAGGGAAAAGAGGTCAGCGCCCCATCTAAATAGTCAGGTATGGCATGTTTTAAAAGTTCTCACAGCTCACCAGTTGAAAATCGTCAATTTAGGCTAATTCTAACTCTATTCAACAAACGAGCTTATTTGGTGCGCTGTGGTTCATTGTGGGGCTATTCCAGGGGGCAAATTTAAATGTTAGCATGGAACCTTCCTGTTCTAACCCACAGAACGCCTCCAGGAGAGTGATTTTTAATTCTTGTGAAGAGTGGTTTTTAACTCTTGCCCTGTATTTCCAAAGCTGAGGTGTCACTTCTTCCTTCCATGCCACCTGATTAATTTTAGGACTCAAATAGACTTATTTCTGGAACTAATCACAGGCTATTTGTAAAAAACTTTTGCTACACGGATGTAGAGGGTGGTCTGCCTGCAGCCCAGCCTACACCAAGCTGGGATAATCTTCTACTTAGGCAGGAATACAAACCAGGCCCTTATATTTTCATACAACAGTGTGCACCATATGGAATGAAGCTGTCATTTAAAAAAATAACCCTGTGACACTCCTCAGTAATGTACATGTCAAACCACTTCGCCCAGCAGGTAAGAATGTGGAGCAAGGTCCTCCTACATGAATGGCTCAGGCGCTAGATCCCACACCACGCAGTAATGCTTCTACTTTTGAAAGGGAACGTGGCCCAGCTGAGCATGGCTCAGCCACTGACCATCGACCTGGGAACCAGGAGATCGAGGTTCCATTCCCGGGCCCCACTTTCCTCCGCAGTCAGCTAATTCCTCCCTGATGGCCCTGAGCTGGCCTCTGCCTCAGCGGAGGGACACAGCTCCCTCCCCCAGCCCCCAGGCTGCTGCTGCTCCGACTTCCATGCTGCCCTCCCGGCCTCTGACCATCCCAACTCTGGCTTCCCAACTGCTTCTCTAGCTGCCTCTAACTTGGTTCTCAGTCTTGCATATTTTTAACTCCTCAATCCATGCTGTCCTCACTGGGGCTCAGATGTGACATTTCACAGAGTAAAGCACATCTTTCTTGATGTATTTCTTAAGAGGATTTTGCTCAGTGCCTTGGACTTTTAAGAACATTTCTGAGTTGCAACTTACTTCCATTTTATTTTACGTTGTGCAGTGTTGCCATTTTAACCCTCAGTTTCATTATTTTAATACATTAAAAACATGGGAGTGAAAAATATTTAGTATCTTGAAAGCTGGTCACATGATGGGTCATTCTATAAATTCTTTTCCTATGTGTCATGTATCGGGAGTTTACATTTCTGTTCTATCGGGTTTCGTTTTTCAAGTCTCAGACAACTCCTTTCATATTGCTCAGAACCCGTCTTCTCACATGTAAAACAGATATAGTTTCTATACCACCTAACTCAAAACATTTGTGAAGATCAGATAAAATGCAAGCGCATCCATGTACTGTATCTAAAGCACAAAAGTGGCAAAACAAAGCTTTTCCAAATTGACTCAAAGCACAATGTGAACATTCAATATTTTACTGGAAAGTGTCTGAGTTGTGCACTCATTATAAATTTCTCAGTGGCATCTTAATTAAATATGTTTTGGCTACCCACTAAAGGGAAGGAAATGATAGTTACACGGTTAGCAAGAAGTACTCCCAGTGGGTTGGGTTTTTTTTAAATAAAGAAATATGTACTACCTGCCAGTGTCAAGCACATTACTGCACCACCTCTCTCTCTTTTTTGTTTATGTAACGTAACCTGGAGATCAGCACATAGTCGTAAAGACTTACCATAATGATTTGATAGCTCCATGGTTTTATACTGTGTGGGTGGAACAGTTTATTTTACCAGTCATTCACTGGACATGAGTTATTTCCATTATTATCCTTTTGAAAATAATGCAAAAGACACTTTGTGAATTCCTGGTTTTATCTGTATGGACCATGTCTTTGGGATAAATTCCGAGAACTAGGATCTCTTTATCAATGCATCTGCATTGAGGTGAGGTTCTCTCAGCGGTCCCTTCATGGGGTCAAACAGTTTTTCCTTTCCAGCAATACATAAAGATAGCGGTTTATTCTCAACCTTACCAAAAAATTAAGTGTCAAGTTTATGGATATTCTGCCAATAGCTGAAAAAATACAGTGTATTTATATTTACATTTCTCTTATATGTGTAGATGTGCTTAAAGGTAATTTGCAATTCCTTTAGTGACTTGTGTGTTCATATCTTTGTCAGTAGCTTCAGATTAATTTAGTTTCTTTAAGTCAGCCTAGTTTAGGCCCTTACTGATTGTTTTGTTCAAGCCCCTGCTGGCGCTCCCCTGAGCTACTGTACCAGCCACTAACTGGTGTCCCCGCTGCCACCCTATCCTCACACTGTCACTCAGTTGCTTCTCTGTTTCCCTCCCGCTCCCTTTCTCTTTCTCTGTCTAATTCACCTAATTCGCCTCATGTCCTTGCAAATAATCCTCCAATGGATTCCCATTACAACTAGGCTAAAATTCATATTTCTGTGGAGGCCCAGGAGGCACATGCGGTCTTCACCCAGCACATTCCTGCAGGCGTCCCTTTCGCTGTGCAGCAGCCACCCCTGGGCCTCTCTGCTCTTTCCTTTGCTCAGGGTTCTCCCCCTGAGATGCTCTGCAGGGAGCCTGTCCCCCCACCCTCTCCCCTGGCTCCCTCTCGTGTCCGGGACTGCTCAGTGTCGCTGCAGGACAGCGGCTGTCTGCAGCCACCCTGCCTTTCCTGAGGGCTCCTGTGCTGTGTGCCCCCAGCTCCTCTAGAATGAAAGGGCCTGAGGGAAGGGGGATTTGGGGGGTTGTATTGTATTGTGTTGTTTTGTTAATCCTAACCCAAGGATATTTTTTCTATGGATTTTTTGAGAGACTGAAAGGAGGGGGAAAAGGGGCAGAGAGAGAGGGGGGAAAAGAAACATCCATGTGAGAGAGACACATTGAATGGTTGCTTCACCCACATACTCAGACTGGGGTGGGAATCAAGCCCACAACCCAGGTAGGTGCCCTTGACTGGGAAAAATAAGTCTGGAACCTTCAGAGCACCAACCGGTGCACTAACCACGGAGCCACACTAGCCAGGGTGAAGGGAGAGTTTTGTCCTGCGCATCCCTAGTTTTTCTGCACCTGGAATGATGCCCAATGAACTTCTGTTTCCGGAACCAGAACCAGTTAAGTTTCTCTCAATTTTCCTATGTCTTCTAAGATTTCCTCTAAAGCTATATTTTGATTTTTCATGTAAGATCAGCATTACTTGCAAATCTTAAGAGTAGTCATTCCAAATTAAAGACACGAGATCCACAAAAGTTTAAAAGGGAATTGTAATGTCCCATAAAAAAATAATGGTAACTTTAATTTGAGATAAGAAAATTTCATGTTAAAATACTTTAACTACAAAATGACATCCTAATTAGGTTATAGGAGAGTATACCAGAAAAGTGCAATGCCTCCATTTTATCTGTGTCCTTAGAATAGAGCATTCATGGGGACAGGAAGGGTTTCTCCTTAAAGAGGGCCAACCATGAAGGGTGGTGCTGATGGCGCTGCGCCACTTGCCCCATCACTGAACAGCTGTCAGTCCCACGGGAGAGCCGCCTGCACTGCTGGAAACACACCCCGAGCGCCCTCCAGTGGGCAGGCCCAGCCCCGGGAGATTAGGCCTTTGCTTCTCTTTTGAACAAAACTTTACAAAGCAGCACATAGACAGTGTAAAATAAACATAAGATTTTGTTGATATGTATACACAAGATTCACAAAGGATCAACATCCAAATATTACTTAAAGTGTTGGAAATACTGAGCCTAAGTGAATGACTTTTCAATATTTTCTAAATCTTTCCCATCAAATCATTATTAATGTTATTACCAAAAAGGAGTGTTTAAAATAGCTGCTGGAAAGAGAAAAGATCTGTTGCTCTGAGGTTTTTCTACATAATATTGCCAGTTCCTCCCTACTCACTCCTCAGGGGAAGGGGAAAAACCGGGCACTTGAGAGAACATCTAGAGCCAGCAAATGAGGAAAGTTCATACGGTCCTAACATAAAAGGCTGTGGGAAAAGTTGATGAGCAGTAATAAAATCGGGTAACAGGACTTTAGCGTCTTTATTGAGCTACTGATACTACAGCAGTTATATTAGATATAGAGATAGATAAAGACAAGGGAGTGGAAGCATTCCTTTAACTTGATCTGAAATCTGTACTAGGTTATTACGAATAGCTTCTTTGAAATGCCTAAAGAAATCACCCTGGAACAAGACACAGCAACACTCATATGATTTTGTGTGACCAAATAATTCAGTGCCCTATTGTAGAAAATCAGAAATGTTTTACATCTAAGTAGGTATTTCTCAGTCTCCAAACAAACTGATTTAAAATTGTCTGAAATAAAGACATTCAAAGCAAACTTTCAATGTGCTTGTACTTGATATTTTAGTGTTGTGACCTTGTTTCTATGGGAACTTCATAGGCAAATGCTGAAATCGAGGCTTCTTGTATTACTTTATCAAATATCTCCTAAATATTCAAAACAAATTGAAATGGAAGTGTAACTATCATGTTCAACATAAGAAGGTGAATTCTGTTCTCGTAAAGCCTGTTTGTTAACTGTTCTGACCGCACACTATTTATCACAGCCCTGGGCTGACTCCACTTGCCTCACCTGCTGCCAGGCCCGGGTCTCCTGAAGCTCCTCTGTCCAGGGCATTCTTGGCTTTAAAGGAAAATCATCAGAACAACTCATTAAAATCTAGCAATTTGTTTAGCTAGTAAATTCACAATATTTCCTGACTTCTACTTTTATTCTTATTCACTCCAATGAGCTTATAAACATAGGGCTGAGAGGTATGTGTTGCTTCTGAGTCCTGCACAGTCATTTTGGATGGAAATAATCAAAACTGGAGCAGGTTAAGACACACCCGCTTTATGGGGAGATTCTACAATATGAGCTGTGTTCTAAAGTTCTGTAAGCACCCCGACAACTGCATCTGGCGTGTGTGTCACCTGCAAGTCAGCTCCTCCTACTCCATAGCTGTGCTCCACCGCGATTCACATTTCTCAGCCCGGCCTCTTCAGCAGCAATATAGGGACAGTTAACACGGGCCTCACTTGTAGTTAAAGGGGCCACATGATATATCCATCAAAGGGAGTTGTAAATTTTAAAAGAATTTCATAAAGGTCCTATACTGGTCTCTGGCACTATTATCTCCTAACACTTCCCATCTATGTTAAGGTTTACCATACAGCACCATGCAGGGCACATGTTTTTCCAAATTTTTATTCCCTTTCTGTTTAAAGCTACAGTTAATGAATTCACATCACTTTTTCACAATATTTAACTAACATAAAAAAGCGGATTTCCCAGTTACAAAGTCCCATGAACCATCTGGGTCAATCCATAGGCTTCATTACTACAAATCTTAATAAAATTAAGAGCTTAACTAAAGTTTAAGTACAATAAGAGCTTTAAGACATTTCATCTATGAACTAATGAAATAATATGGCATTTATTGTTTTCAAAGATTTTTTTATTGAGTTTTTAGAGAGAACTAGGGATCAGCTGCCTCCTGCACACCCCCTACTGGAAATGGAGTCTGAAACCCAGGCATGTGTCCTGACCAGGAATTGAATCAGCAACCTCTGAGTGCATGGGATGAAGCTCAACCAACTGGGCCACAGGGGCCAGAGCGAATCTGGCATTTAAATGAAACAAATGGACAAATATATTTTCACAACTTTATGAGAGAATGGTTTCCACTTCAAAGAATAGTGTTCATGAGCCACATTGTTACCCAGAATTATTTTAAATCAACCATTTCCTCTCTTTTCCTTGTCTCCTCCATCTTCTCTGTGCCCCCACCCCAACACCACCCATTTGGTCTTTAAAACTTTCACCTCAACAGTCTAACAGGATTCTATTGGAAAGCAGCGGTGGGGGGATGGTCAGAGGTAACCATGGAGACATACATTCTTGGGCAGGATCTGACATCTTAACGCCAAAAATTTTAAATTACAAATCAAAGTCTAAATTTGTTTCTTTCTTTTTTGCAAAGGTTGAACAACAAGCAATCTTATGAACCACACCACCTCTCTTTAGAAGAGGCAATGTAAAAACAAAATCTCTTAAGTCACTAAAGACTAAAAGTGGAAAAGTAGAAATTTTCAAGTAATCGAACTCCATGGGTTCTCCTTTGGGTAAAAAAAACAAACAAATGAATAAATAAAAATTACGATCTACAGTGCTAAGGGTGACATTTCACATTGTTCACTTATTTTATGTTTTATTTTACACAATATTCTTTCCTTCTGTGTTCAAATTGTAGTTGGAAAGGTTGAGGCAGCTCCATCCATAAAACTGAAAACAGCTCACTTAACACCATATAGACCCCTGTGTCAGTGTCTACCTTGAATTTAAAGTACAAATTCAAAGTTGTTTGCTCCTGAACTGTCCAGAGTATCAACTACCTTAACAGGTGGGGGCAAGGGTACCACCAAGCTTTTATCTGGTTCCTTCACTTAGGGACCATCTGGAAAGTTAAGAGTGGATACATAAAATGGATACTCCAATGGTGAGGTATTCAAGTTTTCATTGAGAAAGGAAGAAAACATACCTAAAACTATTCATAAAATCTCACGAAAAGCTAACTAGGGCTATAAACAGGAATGGCTGAGGACTGGAGTGACCCGGGCAGGGATGAAAAATGAAAATAAGGGAAAGACCTGAGCATTCAGGCAGTACAGAAAGAAACTGACTAGACTCGAGAGGGACGGAATAAGGAGTGGGGTGCCAGGCCTAGCCAGCCTTGGTCCCTGGCGGCCAGCCCTGAAAAAGTCAGCGTCAGGCAAAAAGGAGCCTCAGGCCATAGATCCCTCCCAAGGGACCCAGGGGACAACAAAATCCAGAGGTACACCTGAGAACAGACACCGCCCACCACCTCCTTACCTTGGAGCATCAGCAGGTCAGTGAACTGCTGTCGGTGTTGTTGCTCACTGCCTCCAACATCCAACTTGGCCTTCATGGATGTGGGCGATGCCGCTACAGCCACCATGTTTCCAGCTGCCACCTTATAAACTTCAGACTCGTAGTCTGGTTCTACTGGCCCTGAGCTTCGGCCCAGCTTCAGGCTGGCATTGGGCTTCAAGCAGCAGCTAAGCTCGTTGCCCATTGTGTACCTTCACTCCTCAATTCTGTCACCACCTTTACTTGTCACCCACCTTCCCTGCCTTCAGCAGTCTCTCCTCCAAAACAATGACACACCTGGCACCCTTCAAGCAGGCACAAACTAGCTTTCTGATGGCCTGGCTGCCAGGCACAGGGCCCGACAAGGGCTCAGGGCCCCTGCCACACACCCTCTGCTTTGCTGCTACTGCCTCCTTTTAGTTGACTAGTATGTGAGGATGGCGACCAACCAAACTAATTCAAAAGGGGTAGGGAACAGACTAACACTGAGAACTACAACCACTTCCAGAAGAGAACACAACCAAAGCTCCTCCTCCTTCGCAGCCAGTTCTCAACTGAAGAGCATTCTCCTGGCTGGGACCAGCCAACCAGAACACATTCCGTGGTCACCTGGCTACCAGAGACCAATCACGCAGAATTCTCGCTATGTGCCCGCCTCACAGAAAAAGCATATGATTGGCTGGTGGGCATGGCTCAGTGGTTGAGCATTGACCTATGACCCAGGAGAGGGAGGTTGGGTTCCCAATCAAGGCACATGCCTGGATTGCAGACTCATCCCTACTAGGGGCCTGCAGGAGACAGCCAATCAATGACTCTCGTCATTGATGTTTCTCTCTCACTCTCCCTCTCTCTTCCTCTCTCTGAAATAATAAAAACTCTAAAGAAAAATAAAAAACATGTTTTACACTGCCTGTCCCCTGCTCTCCACCTCCCAAAGTCCAGACTTCTGTTCTTCTTCACTGCATCAGTAGATGTGCCACAGACTCAGGTTTCCATTCAATACTGGGGTGGGGAATGTCTAGCCCACTGGCTGTATGCTGCTTGAGAAATAATTTGATCTGGCCCTGCCACGTCAACCGCAGGTGGAACTTGAAATTCAATAAATCTAGGAACATTTTTAATAGCTAATTTTTAAGTTGATGATTTTGTATGGCAGGAGAATAATGTTATAAATATCCAAATGGCCCTTGGCAGATAAAAGGTTCCCCAACCCTACATGATTACAGGCTGCCTGGAACTCTCAGGTTGTGTGCGAAGTACAGAAGGCATTTACTAATGCAAGCAAGCCGCTGTCATTAGCAACTCAGTTTCTTTGGGTCTGACAACTGAGTACTTTGATGTGTTTCTCACCAAACTTATTTACACCCTGTTGACCACTTTCCTAAGTAAATGCTCCTCCTCTTTACCTTCCACAGACTATTAGTTTTCACCTGCATCTTGACCGTAGCAACCCCTGGAGCTCCGGGCCTACTCGTGATAAACAGACTGTAAATGAGGCTCAAAGATACCTTACCCCTCCACTTACTCAGGGGTAGAATAGGAACCAAACTCATCCCTCCCAGTTCAGACATGCAGGAATTCACCGATTTGCATTTCTCATTTCTGTTTCTCCCTACCACAAAGAGAGTTTCCAGTTTTTCTTTCTTTGCCAATAATAAAGCTTAAAGCACGAATTTCTCACTCCAGATTGAGAAACTCAGAGTGGGGAACCACTATCCTGATTTGATGAAGACGATGATAATGATGGTAACATTTGGCAAACACCTACTGTGCTCCCAATCTTCTTTCAAGTGAGATATCTATTTAACCATCCAAAACAATCCTCATTTTACAGACTTTGCAGAAGAAATTGAGACACAGAAGTAAAGTAAAGCTTCTGAGGGTCACATGATTGTTCATGGGTGGAGCCAGGATATGATTCCAGATAACGTGGGATAAGGACTTTCTATCAGGATTTTTTTTTTTTTTTAATGTGGATCTTTAATATATTTTCTGTCTTTCAACAGTAAGTTTCTCCAATGTGCCAGACACTGTATGTGTGAAACACTCCCACCTCCAGTGAGTCCAGCAGATAAAAAAAACAAAGGCTTAGAGAGTCCCATGGTCTGAGGCCACAAATTGGGAAAGTACTTTAACCTGGGACTCAAACCTTGGTCGGCCTGACCCCAAAGTACATTCTGGTGTAAAGAGTCAGAGTTTTATTCTGGAAACACAGACCAATTGATGCTTGGAAGTGTGTGTGAGGGCAGAATGGCAGGAGATGAGGTCAGAAGCGGGGTCCCCAAGTACCCTGCAGGCCTTGGAAAGGACTTCACATCATAGCCTGGAGGAGCAAGACAATCATGGAGAACCACTGAACTTGATATTTTAACAAAGGTCCTTGGCTCCTGTGTAAAGCCTAGACTAGATGTATCAAAATGTTTGCAAACCTCTTATTAATAGATATAAACTCATTTATCAGGACATCTTAAAGGGTTGGAGTAAGAAACAAAGGAGGACTATCAGGGGCCCTGGCCTCAAATCCGAAGCCTTCTTGGTACCCTTGCCTTCCCACTTGGCCATCCTAATGACCCATCTGATAAACTAAATGAAAGGTCATTTTAAACAAGCCTCAGGCTGATCCATGAGCCCTTTACCCCAGGATCATTCAGTTGACATCTCTTTCCCAAATTTTAGGCCAACTGGTTGCTCCCCCATCCCCTCCCTGATGTCTGTTTTCTATTTCTATGTCTTGCACCCAAGTCCCCAGTCTTGAGGCGCCATCCACCCCAACTCAAGCCTCACTGCTACCAACTGCCAACTGGTTCCAACTGCCAACTGCCAAGATTTCAGCTTACTCTCCTTTCTTGCTCCCCTCCCCTCCTCTATCAGTTATTTTTTCTCTCTCTCTCCCCACTTCCATTCCTGGCGAATGGAAAAATGAAAGCCTCCTCTGATATCTACAAATAACATTTCAGGAAAGTGGGCAATCTCTATTAGTCAATTATGGGAACAAAGTTAATGGCTATCCAGCCCAATCTGGAAACTCCCAACGTACTATCAAATCACAGGTTATGGCTGCATGAGCAGAAACATAGTTCAGTGTTGGATCAAACTGGGAGCAGCATGCTCCTCTCAGAAGGCTTTCGTTAGTGTCCAAAGCCCTCTTAAGATGCTGAGGGCTCCATTCTTATGGAAAGAGCCCTCATCAGTCACTTCCCTAAAGATGCATGTACTGCTTGGCCAGCATGGCTCTGTGGTTGAGCTTCAATCTATGAACCAGGAGGTCATGGTTCGGTTCCTGGTCAGGGCACATGCCCATGTTGCGGGCCATGTCCCCAGTAGGGGCCGTGCAGGAGGCATCCGATCAATAACTCTCATCAATTGATGTTTTCTTCTCTCTCTCTCCATGTCCCTTCCTCTCTGAAATCAATAAAGACATATTTAAAAAGACATATTCAAAACAACTCATTTTTTCCTCTTACTTGTCTTTCCATGTCCTCCACAGGCCCCTACCCAAGGCCTATTGACTCCATCAACATTCACCTGTCCTTCTTCTATAGGCTGCCTTTTGATTATTATTATTATTGTTCCTTGGAAACAAAAGACCAAACTGGTTCTCTTTCTCCAAGAGCAATGAACCCATTAAACAAATTTCAAAACCCTGCGTGAGGTAAGTGTGCCAGTTCAGCCCAGGCTCTTGCGCTGATCCACTCACTTGACCACAGTTAGGAACTGACATTAAACATTCAGGAAGTGGTGCTTCTATAAGCTGAGTACAACCTACATGCCCAGGGCCTAGGAAGAGCAACAACAGTAGGGCCGCTGGCCTGAGACCTCACTGTCAGCAAGGGCTTCAGTGCCCGCAGATTATACCTATCGTTAGAGAGAAGTGTTGGCAGGTTGGCACAAAGATGATATCACTGTCCAACTTAAGTCGATACCTGTTATCTCACTACTGGGCCATATCTGTAATGAACTATGGCCCAACACTTTTAACAACTCCTCTGATAGCTCCCTTAATCGCCTTGGAAATAGTGTAATTACAGTAAACCAAATGTGTACGGGTTGCATGTGTGGGTTGAATTGTTTACTTCTTAGATATTGACATTTAGATTATACCAAGGGCCTGGCTGGTGTGGCTCAGTTGGTAGGCTGGCGTCCCATGCACCAAAAGGTTGGCAGTTCAATTCCTGGTTGGGGCACAGTTTCAGATTTGCTCCCAGTCAGGGTACCTCTGTCTCTCTCTCTCTCTCTGTCTCTCTCTGTCTCTCTCTCTCCCCCTCTTCCCTGACTCCATTCCCCTCTCTCTAAAAATCAATAAAAACATATTAAAAAGAAAAAATAAAATATATCAAGGGGCAGTGGATGAGGGACATCTGCAATAGTGTCAACAATAATTTAAAATCAAATCAAATACACCACAGAGGAGGATTTGAGATCTTGCTCCCCAGCAAATGTTCCCAGTTTAGCTCAAATAAACTCTTAAAATTCTAAAATATATATACTACCAATGGTGTAACCGTATTTCTGAATTTTCTTTTCTTTCTACCCTTTTTCTTTTTCTCGGTTTGGTTTATTGTGAAGGCCGCCTGAGTGTTCCTGGACCTCTGAAAGTCCCTCTGAAGACCCAAAACAGAGCTAAGGTGGCAAAGCCGGCCTGGCCAGCACTAAGAGTTCCCTCATTTTACTCCCTTCCTTAGACAAAGAAATGTTGTAAAGTCCCAGAGCCACAAGTGTTCTTCCCAGGCTAATCAGGTTTTGAATTCTTGGATGATAAGGCTTCCAAAGGGGGCCATCCACACACGAGTGACAGAAGTCTAGATGTGTAACTCTTACTGGGACTCTAAATTGTACAAAGCTATGAAAGTTTTTATCCCATCGCCTTTTATCCCCTCTGCCCTGTTCCACCTCCACCCAGCCCCCACCCCTGCAGTCAGCACACTGCTGTCCATGGCCATGAGTTCCCTCCTTTTCCTTTCTATTTTGCTCAACCCCTCCTCCCCCCGCCCCCACCCCAGCTGTGGGCCTGCTCTCTATTTATGAGTCTGTCTCTATTCTCTCTGGTACTTCAGTTTTGAACATTTCTTTAAGTGACCCGAGTGATCAGTAAGTTTTTAGGGGCCTGGTTCGTGATTGTTCTCTAGAACCTTTCAAAAGCTCTAACCTGCTACCCAATGTATGTCTGTTTTGCGTCCTTCATCCCTTCAGGAAACTGCTGCATCCATTCTTTCAACACACTTATTCAATACCTGGGCATTTCGGTTGGTTGTGTTCCCATTCTGATTTGTTTCAATGTCTTTTTTATTTCTTTCTTGATCTCATTGTTAAGTGGCATGTCGTTGTATAGTAACATGTCCTTCAGCCTCCATATCTTTGTTTGTTTTTCAATTTTCTTTTTGTGACTGATTTCTAGGTTTGTATCATTATGGTCAGAGAAGATGCCTGATATGAGTTCAATCTTCTTAAATTTATTGAGACTTGTTTTGTGTCCTAACATGTGGTCTATCCTATGTGCACCTGAAAAGAATGTATATTCTTCTCCTTTGGGGTGAAATGCTCTGAAGATATCAATTACATCCATCTGATCAAGTGTGTCATTTAAGGCTGTCATTTTCTGGTTGATTTCCTGTCTGAAAGATCTATCCATAGATGACAATAGGGTGTAAAATTCCCTACTGTGACTGTATTTCGGTCAATCTCTCCCTTTTTGTCCATCAATATGTGTTTTACATATTTGGGTGCTCCTATGTTGGGGTGCATAAATGTTTACAAGGGTATATCCTCTTGCTGCACTGCTCCCTTTATGATTATGTAGAGTCCTTCTTTCTCTCTTCCTATAGCCTTTGTTTTAAAGTGGATTTTGTCAGATATGAGTACTACCATCCCAGCTATTTTGTTCTTTCTATTTGCATAAAATATCTTCTTGTATCCCTTGACATCTGGTCTGTGGGCGTCTTTCGTTCTGAGGTGGGTCTCTTGTAGACAGCATATATATGGGTGTTGTTTCCTGATCCATTCAGTTACCCTATGTCTTTTGATTAGAGCATTTAAGCCATTCACATTTAAAGTGATTACTGATAGGTATGTATTTATTATTTATTGCATTTTATTCGTTTAAACATGTTTTTCACTTCCTGTTTTCCCCCTTCTCTTCTTCGTGCCCCTTCTCCTTCTCCTTCTTCTTAAAGAAGGCCCTTTAACATTTCTTGTGAGAATGGTTTGGTGGTAACAAATTCCTTTAGCTTTTACTTCTCTGGGAAGATCTTTATTTCTCCTTCAATTTTCAGTGATAGCTTCGTTAGATAGAGTAATCTTTGCTGTATGTCCTTGCTTTTCATCACTTGAAATATTTCATGCCAATCCCTTCTGAACTGAAATGTTTCTGATGACAAATCAGCTGACAGTCTTATGTGATCTCCCTTATAGGTAATTAACTGTCCTTCTCTTGTTGCTTTTAAGATTCTCTCTTTGTCTTTAACCTTTGCCATTTTAATTATGATGTGTCTCAGTGTGGGCCTCTTTGAGTTCACCTCTTTGGGACTTTATGTGCTTCATGGACTTGGGTGTCTTTTTCCTTCCCCAGGTTAGGGAACTTCTCTGTCATCATTTCTTCAAATAGGTTCTCAACCCACTGCTAGCCTTCTCTGTCTGGTACCCTTATGATGCTCATGTTCTTACTCTTCATGATGTGCCAAGGTCCCTTAAAGTATCCTCATTTTTTAAATTCTCTTTTTCTTCTTTCTGCTCTGAATAGATCTTTATTTTCTACTTTTTTTCCACATCTCTGATTTGATCCTCTGCTTCATCAAGCCTCCTGTTTCTTCCTTTCAGTGTAGTCTTCATTTCAGATCTTGTATTCTTCATTTCTGATGGGTTCTTTTTTATGGTTTCTGTGTCCTTTCTCATGCTGTTGAGCATCCTTATAACCATCACTTTGAACTCTATAACTGATATAATGTTTGCCTTCATTTCATTTAGTTCCTTTTCTGGAGATGTCTCCTTTTCTTTCATTTGGGGCTTATTTCATTGTCTCCCCATTTTAGCTGCCCGTTTGTGTTTGTTTCTATGTATTACATAGATCTGCTATGCCACTCAGTCTTTTTTAAGTGGCCTTATATAGTAGGGTTCCTGTGGGATCTAGTGGTGCAGTCTCTTTGGTGACCTGTGTTAGATGCCCCAGGAATGACCCCTGTCCTTGAGCTACACAAGTCAGTTTGTCCAAGATTCTGTCTGGAGGAAACAGAGTTCAGCAGGGTGTGGCTGCCAGGAATAGGGAGGATGGGGTCAGTAGATCTTCCATGAGGGAGAGGTGGGAGATGTGGCCCCCACCAGAGAGTCACACAATTCAGTCTGTCCCAAATTTTGCTCCCACCTCAGCAAGATGGAGCCACTAGCTGTCATGCAGGTGGAGCTGCTGGAGGGTGGGGTTAGTAGATCTCCCATGAAAGGGAAGCACCAGAAAAGTTCACAAAATCATGGAGAGAAGGGCCACCCACCCTAAAGCCACACTACTCCCCTTGAGTCTGCCCAGACCTCTGCACCATGGCCAAGGCAGCTGACTCTTCAGCTGGGCATAAGCTCCACAGGGTGGGGTGAGAGAGAGTCCAGAGGGAGTCCAGAGGGCGAGACTATTGCTTTCCCTCAGGCTGATGCCACATGCAGGGGAGTGCTCCACCCGAGAAAGATGACATCTGCTGCATGGGAGAAGAACTCAGCACAAAGGTCCTGGTGGATGTCCTTCAGATCTTCCCCCAGAGCCACAAACCCCATATTCTCCTCACTCAGCTTTTACCCACTCCTCATTTTCTCCACCAGAGCCTAGGGTGAGTAGTTGCAAATGAGATTTTGTGCATTGGCCCTTTAAGAGGGTGCCTGTTGCCCTGGCTGGTGTGGCCCAGTTGGTTGAGCATCATCCTACCCACTGAAAGGTCACTGGTTTTATCCCCAGTGAGGGCACATGCCCAGGTTGCTGGTTCAATGCTGGGTAGGGAAGGTATGGGAGGCATCCAATCGATGTTTCTCTCTCTCCCTTCCTCTCCCTCTAAAATCAATTTTAAAAACATACTGAAGATGGTGCCTGTCTATCATCAATAAATCAGCAAACAGTTAGAGTTGGTGAGGATGTGGAGAAGAGAGAACCCCTGTGCACTCTTAGTAAGAATGCAGACTGGTGCAGTCACTGTGGAAAACAGTCTGGAGTTACCTCAAAAATATTAAAACCAGAACTGTCTTAGCACCCAGAGATTCCACTTCTGGTAATATACCCAAAGAAACCTGAAACACTCATTTAAAAGAAGATATGCACCTCTGTGTTCACTGTAGCATTATTTACAGCAGCCAAGATTTGGAAGCACCCAAGTGTTCATCGATACACGAGTGGATAAAAAAGCTGTGGGACACTTGCACAAAGGAATACTACTCGGCCATAAGGAAAAAGGAAATCTTACCCTCTGTCACAGCTTGGATGGACCTGGAGAGCATTGCGTTAAGTGGAATAAGCCAGCCAGAGAGAGAAATACCATATGGTTTCACACCTATGTGGATCTAATGGACAGAATTAACAAACAAAAGAGAAACAAACTCCTAGATATAGAGAACAGACTGACAACTGTCAGACGGGAGGACGGTTGGGGGCTGGGTGAAAAAAGTGAAGGGATTAAGAAAACAAACCTCAGAGACAAAGACAACAGCCTGGTGATTACCAGTGGGAAGGGGGTGGGGGAAGGTAGAAGAGGGTACCGGGGGGTAAATGGTGATGGAAGGAGCCCTGATTGGGGCTGTGAACACACAACACAATGTACAGATGATGTATTATAGAATTGTACACCTGAGACCTATATAATTTTATTAACCAATGTCACCCCAATAAAGTTAATAAAAAATAGATAAAAGTTTAAAAAAGAAAAAATCGAATGTGTGATCATATTGTCTACACTTTGAATATAATTATAGTTTATTTTTAATTGTTTAGCTCATTACTATCTTTACAACACGTTATGTGAAAATGTTGATAACAACACAAGTAGTAATTATGCTTAAGTGAAAGCACAAAAATAGTTTGTGGAATACACTTCTAAGAATTTATGGATCAGGTATGTCTTTATTTTGTCATTCTTTCCACCTTTCGCAGTAGAACACCTACACCTGCATCACACAAATACAGCCACCTGTGATATTTGGCCCACTTTCACTTAACGGAAACCACCACTTTTCACATCTTTCTATGTGTTATGAAATTATATCTGTTATGCAGAAGAATAGAATATATTTTATTGAACACTATGCTAGCTGCTTTTATAACTTTAAATATTTAGACATGTGGTCCATGAGTCTCTCTTTGTGTTCTTGTCCTGGCCTCTGCAAACATTAGGAGGAGGAGTTTTTCCAATGAGGAAAATTCTAACAAAATCCAATTAAATTTAAATGCAGATACACTCTAATGCCAGTAGGGGACACACTGTCACTTCCTCCAAGAGTAACTTCCAGGTTGATGGCTGATGAAGGCTTTTTTTTTTTTTTTTCGCCCCCAGAAACATCCAATAAAGGCACTTTTTATTTTCTTTATATTCAACAATCTTAACACCAGAAATTCAGCAAATAGAAGTAAATACTTTTTTTTCTGGGATTTCTTGTTTGCTAATTGGCTTTCCCTTCTTTCAGCAACTCAAAGGTTAAAATGGAAATTAAAAAATTCATGATTAGGTCTTTGAAATTAATATATACTTGACACTAGTTTACCAATCTGATCACTGAAAAGGACAATCAAATGACTGGAAATTAAAAAAAAAAAATTAAATTTAAAAATAAATTTTAAAAAATGACTGGAATTATGTGTGGCTAGGGTGCTTTTAGCATGAGGGGCTCTGTCACTCAACCCTTGGCAGCCTAGCTGTCCTCACCATTGGGCTGTGGTTCTAAGATCAGGCTGGTTGACTGTGCTGTCATCTAGAAATATTATTGAGTGTGAGATACACTGTATAGTAAGGCTCCTGGGGGCTACAAGAAGGGTGGGAGAAACAGAAGAAAATGTCACAGTGAGTTCCTATAAAAGTGTGTTTTTTCCTTACTTAAAATGTCAATCACTTAAGCATTATAATTTTTCTCATGATCCATGAGCTGCTTGAGTGCAATGTCATGTGCAGCTCTATGATAAATTCCTTAGATACTTCAACTTGTAGTGATGACATTTGAGCAATGGGTTACAATGCTGTCCTTAATATAATACCTATAATCAAACCCTGTAAAGACCTATTATAAAGGACCTTTAAAATAATGATAAAAGTTTGATGTAACACTTCAGTGTATTGCCAGGCCAGCATAGCTCAGCGGTTGAGCGTCAACATGGGATCCAGGAGATCACGCTTCGATTCCTAGTCAGGGCACAGGCCGGGTAGTGAGCTCGATCCCCAGCGATGGGCATGCAGGAGGCAGCTGGTCAATGACACTCTCATCATTGCTGCTCCTATCTCTCTGTCCCCCTTCCTCTCCGGGAAATGAATGAAAATGTATTTTTAAAAAAAAAAGATTTCAGTGTTTTATTTTCTTAAGCAATAAAAAGGAGCTAAGATTTTTCTATTCCTATTATTGACTTACTACAATAAAATGTAATGCCCTATAGAATATTGCAGGATGAGCATTTTATTGCAGTAAATGAAAGCCAATAATAAACATATGTCAAATTTGAGACAGTGTGACAAAACAAATGTATTCGTGGCAAAGGTGTGTGTGAGCACAGGCTGCCCATTTGCGAACAAGCTGGGGGCTCGCGGTCTCTCTGGGCCTCAGTATTGTCATCTGTTGAATAAGAGTGGTGGAAAAGACTCTCTCAGATCCAAAAAACAGACAGAACAACTTTAACCAGTTAACTCTCACTTCATGCTTTAATGAGATTGGAATTACATTACTCAAGGGGGAACCTCAGAGAATACTTTCCATTCATTTCTAAATATTAACTTTATTTTCTAAGCCATGTGGCACCCATCACCACCGCGCCTCACTCCTGCTGCTCTCTGCCCACAACGCCCTCATCTTTCTTCTTGTCCCGGCAAGCCGCCCCTCCCGCACCCCAATATACCTGCAGGATACCTTTGCCAGCGGCCCAATACCAAGCTCCTCCCTTTCTGTGCACTCGCAGTTCTCAGTTCCCACCTGCTACAAGGTAGCAGTTGCTACGGGGGCCTCCCCCATAAACAGGGCGCTTCTCTAGGGAAGGCAGGACTCCCTCCTCTCCTCCCTGCAGCTGCTCAGCCACAATCTGGGACATGCCTGGAGCTCAACAAGTGTCTGACACATTATTTAAACTTAATTACAACGGAAAGGGCAATCTTCCTACAGAGACAGATTCACATTCCTCTGCAGCGGTATTGGAGAGGTGACAATAACTTTTTGAGAACCTCTAGAAAATAAACTATCTTTAGCCCAGCTTAGAAGTATCCATTGATTTTTGAAGTGTCCCTTGATTTGTAGAGAGCACAACACTATAGAAAGGATCAAAACTGAAATAGCCTACACGACGTTAGCACAATTCTCTTCCTTAAAGGAAGCCAATATCTAACCCCAGTCCCTGTAAGAAGCTGAAAGTAATATCGCTTTTTCATAACACAGAATACCAACAGTTTTAAATGCTCAGGTTTGTTGTATGTTTTTAAAACTAATTCAGGTAGGTCGGCCTCCTCTTATTCCTATCAACTCGTTTTCATCGAGCTGTCATTCTTCCCCATCAGTGTCCCCGCAAACACACAAAAGATGGGGCAGAGGGAACATCTCCTTGATGCCCTTTAAAGTCCAGAGCATTGCTCAGGGTTTCCGTTGGCCTGACAAAGTCAAACGACCCATCCACGCCAGCTCCCAGCATTGCCTCCATTTGTCTTCACCGGCGGCAGGGACATGGAAGAGACAGTGCATTTTATTGGCAAGTTCCAGTGCAGCTTTGTCTTTGGGGTAAGACAGGACAGTGCACTTTCTGACGTGGCCAACTAGCCACATATGAGAGTCTGCATGATCGCTCCGGGTGCAGGGGGCACTCTGACCATCAGTGTTCACACGAAGCCGACGACAGGGTGCGCCTGTGGCTGGACTGGGTGGAGGTGGGGTGTCCTCAGATTCCCGGCCGGGGCCCAGACTCTCCCTCAGGCCCCCAGAGCACTGCGCTGGAACCAAAGGCCTTCAAAGGGCATCAGAGTATCTTTGCAGCTGGAAATAAGGTGAAATTAGTGAGGCCCCGGAGGGGGGAGTGTGTTTAGGGTGCTGTGGAGGCGGCAGTGCTGGGAGAGCCCGGCCCCTGCCAGGAGCCACTCGGGCGCCTCTGCGTCTGCTTCCCTGCGGCATGAGCCCGGGCCAGGGAGGGTCATGGAAGGAGGTTCTAGCATCAGCATCAGGCCCGTCAGAGCACTTGGGGTGTGCATTCCAGACGGGGTGTTTACAGACACATGGCACACGGGTGGGGTCACGGGGGACCAGCTTGCTCTCACAGCTGGTCTTCAATAATGACGGCGATCATTCGTCATCGCTCTAGTCCCAAGCGGGGCTCGGGCTCTTCGGGCCTCTTTCCAGCAGCTCCCCTAGATCTCTCAGGACCCTCGCTCCTTTCTCCAGATGTTTCTCCATATTCTCTCTGATCTTCCTTAACTCTTTAAACTTATCTCTCAACTCGGACAAAATATTATCAACACTCCTCCCTTCCGCCGCAGGCTGAGCACCGTGTTCAGCTTCTGGAGGAGAAACTTGAGCAGCGGGTTCTCCCCCGGGGCTCAGCCTGCCTGTGGCCCAGGTGTGGGCACCTGTGCGGTGAGGGCCAGTGGCCTCCAGAATCCGCAGGGCTCCTCGCAACACAACTGCGCTCCTGCTCAGCTCCAGCTCTTCCTCCCAAGGCTCCTGCTCGGGTGTGTACGCAGGCAGCAGCTTCCTCGTGGTCTCGCGACTCTCACTGAGCTCCTCCCAGGAGCAGAGAGGAGCCTGAGACTGGAAAGGAGCTGCAGGTGGAAAAGAGCTTGGGCTCGGTGACTTGGGGGTCTTTGGAGGCTCCAGGGGCCACCCGTTGATGCTGACCTCTCCAGGGCTGCTCTGGGAGGGCTGGGGCAGCAACCAGGAGTCGGGTGTCAGCTGCACCTCCTTGTTACCGCCATAATGCCCCCGTGGGGTGAGCGAGCTGCAGGGGAACACAGATCGCAGTTCCCTTGGCTTCTTCAAGTTCTCAAAAAAGGACCTGATGTAGAGCTCATCCAAGCATGGCCAGCTGTCTGCGAACTTGCAGGATACGGTGCTCCCTGATGTTTCCAGGCCATGCTTGGTGTTTTCTCTGCTCTCAATCTGCACAAGAAAAACAAGGGATTGCTTAGTAGACTTAAGGTTCTTTGGCAAAGGCTAGAAAAACAATCATACTAGTAGCCTAACAGGTCACATCACAAGCTGTACAATCAGAGGTAAAGGAAACTACCCCACCCACTGTGCCCACTGCCTCATCTTAACCCAATAAGAAATAAAGCTGAAGTTTACTTTTTTGTCTCTATTTTTCACAAGACAAGTTTGGCATAGTAAGAATTAATAACTTACTTAACCAAAAATTATCTGACCCTTTGTGCATTAATGAAAACTGCTCCATCTCTGTTGCACATTAAAGGGACACAATGGCAGGGTGTGTGGTTTTAAGAGAATTCTTAATCAAGGCTTTAGTAAAAAAGTGTAGTACGCTAGTGACAGGTATAACCAAAAATATTCTCTGAATTAATATTATGACTTATGTGGAATTAAACCTTTCAACTTTGATTTACACTTCAGATATAGTTTCTAAGTGTGTGTTAAACATGGAGGCCACAAATCCATTCCTTCTCCTCTTCCTTTTAGAAATATCTCATGAAAATTAAAGACATAGCCCAGGCCAGTTTAGCACAGTGGATAGGGTGTCGACCCCCAGGCTGAAGGCTCCCAGGTTTGATTCCTGTCAAGGCTGTGGACCTGGGTTGCAGGCTCCACCCCAGCCCCTGTCAGGGTCGGGGCATGTGCAGGAGGCAACCGATCCATGTGTCTCTCTCACATCAATGTTTGTCTCTCTTCTCTCTCCCTTTCACTGTCTCTGAAATGCATTGGGGGAAAAATCCTAAAGTGAGGAATAAAATAAAAAAGTTTAGAGACATAAAAAAGGTTTTTCATAATATAGTATATGCATCAGATGACTTTTAAAGTTTCAAAGCTGAAAACCAGACAGAGCAGTGGTAACTGCTGTGGCAGAACTCAGGAAACACAACCTTGGTGCCTGCAAATAGTGGCTGGGGCAGGAATTTGAGAGCTGGTGTTCCTGAGAGCACTCAAGGCAGCTTCAGAATTCAGAGGCTTCGCCCCCAGATCCTTGCAGTGACGCCTGTCACTTAACACAAGTCCTGCCCACTCCTGGTGCTTCCAATTAGACCCCAGGGACAAGCAGGGGCCACTGCACATCTAAGGAGAGCCAGCTAGTAAGACAGATCAAAACAGGAAGAATACAATGAATGGGAGAGAGAAAACTCAGAAGCACATAAAAACCTAAAACCAATAGAATCCTTACTCAGCTTTAGAAAGGCCAAAAGTGAAAGAACCAAATGCCATTAAAAGAAGAATGACAGGCTATCAAAGAACTCTCTCAATTAAAAACAACACAGACCAAACAAAGAATTCAATGGAAGGGCTGGAGCATAAAATAGAAAATCTCCAGGAAGTAGAAACAGACAAAATAAAAAACAGGAGGGGAAAGACTTAGGCATCCACACAGGAACACTGGCCTAAGAGCTCCAACTTCTGAGTAAGAAGAGTCACTAGACAAAAGCGTAAGTGGAAAAAGTAACAAAGAAACAAAAACAATTTGCTGAGAGGAGAGAAGATCTGCAGACTTAATGATCATAATAAAATAAAAAGCTACATGACAAACTATATCATAAAATTTCAGAATCCCAGAGATAGGGAAGGTACCAAAAGCTTCTGAGGTCCTAAGAGACGAAAGGTCTGGGGTGAAAATGGCTAAAATGGGTCCTGTACAAGGCACCAGAAGATGACAACAGACTTAAGAGCAACACTAAATGAGCAAACAGTAGAAACGTCTGAAAACTCCCAAAGTCAGTTTCAACCGAGAATTCTATATCCTATGAAATAGGAGGCATTTCAGTGAGGCAACATCTCTAAAAATGTCTGCCTATGTACCATTTCCCAGGAAAATGTGCTCCAGGAAAACAACGGAGTATAACGGGACCGAGGGCAACATGGACTAGAGTAGAGAGGAGATTCACCCCAGAAGAGCAGTTCTGCGAGATCCCAGGTGCCTCCAAGAGATAAGCCGGGGAAACGGCCCAGAGCAGGCCTAGGGGAAACCAGTCATGCTGGGGTCGGATAACAAAAGGCCGGGAAGGCTGTTTCCAAGAAAAATATGAAACAGATGTGTTTCTTTCTTTTCTTTTCTTTCCTAAATATGTCTTTATTGATTTCAAAGAGAGGAAGGGAGAGGGAGAGAGAGATATAGAAAAACATCAATGATGAGAGTTATTGATCGGCTGCCTCCTGCACGCCCCCAACTGGGGATCGAGCCCACAGCCGGGCATGTGCTCTAACCAGGAATCCGACCTCGATCTCCTGGATCCTAGGTAGATGCTCAACCCCTGAGTCAAGCCAGGCCGGGAAAAACAGTGTTTCATAGATGGAAAATGTTTTCAATAGGCATGTGAAAAATGTCAATAATTCGAGAGAAAACAGCTGTTCCAAACAATCAAGGGAATAGTCATGAAATTAATTCCACACACACAGACAAATGAGCAATTCCTAAATATTAAATTAGTGTAGCATAAATGGAGTGTTTCTGTCTAATAGTCATCTTTTTGTACCTGATTATTAGAGTGTTAAGTACAAAAGTTTGTTTCTGCCACCAGGAAGACCAGTCTACTTACTGCATCTGGTTATGTGACATCATGTTGGCTCGAAAGAGGGGGACTGAAAGTTTCTGGCTAAGTGGGGAGTGTTAGATGTCAGTAAAATTTGAGAAAGACAATAAAGGGTATACAAGGAAGAGGTACAGCCACAGAACTACATGGCTCAGCAGGGGAAAACATTTGCACAGCCATAATAATGTAACATTGATTCTGATTCAATAAAATTGTGATACATGGGAGGGAACAGAGGAGGGAAATAAGGGCACGGTGGAGTGAGAAAGCTAAGCTTGCACCAGCTAGGACAGGAAATCAGTAGGCCGTGCTAAGCATTAAGTGAGCTAGTATACTTTTGTTACTTTTGTTAAAAAATAAGATTAAAAAATTAAGGCAAAACACCTTAAGGCAGATCTTTATATCACAACCATGTCATTGATATTTAGGCCAGGCTGGCTGGAGTGGCTCAGTAGCTGAGCATCGACCCGGGCACCAGGCGGCGAGCAGTTCGATTCCAGTCAGGGCAAGTGCCAAGGCTGTGGGCTTGACCCCCAGCAGGGTGTGTGTGGGGGGCAGCCAATCGGTGTTGATGTTGATGTTTCTCTCTCATCAATGTTTCTATGTTTCTATCTCTCCTTCTCCCTTCCTCTCTCACAAAATCAATAAAAACTGTTTTTAAAAAAAGAAATTTAACCTAAATGTCAAAAACCTTTATAAAATAAAGGGGGGAGGGGGCGCATTACTAAGCCAAAGGCATTCCTGAATACGTATGTTTGAATTTTAGAGAAACAGAAGAGATTTAGAAAATCAACAAAAAGAAGCCCATTTTATTTTTTACAAATCATGGCAGACAACGTTTAAATCAAACCACTAATTTCTTAACTTTTCAACTGTTCACTTACATGAATTACATCATTGATCTTCCTCTGCTTTTGCCCTAAGAAGAGAAAAAAATTAACTGATCAATTCTGATCCAAATGCCACAGAAAAATAAAAGCTGCTGATTATCTGACAGATTGATTACTAACATACAAAATGATACAAAATGTTATTCCATTGTTTATAATATCTGACAACATTTATCATTTAAATTACCTGGAAAGATGAGTCCCATAAAGTAAAATCTAAAAACTTAGCTTTACTTTCTGAGCAAACAGATATTCCCTGTTAGATGCAAATGAAAGAACATCCAAGTACAGAAGAAAACAGCAAAGCACATCGGAGCAGGCGAGGAACTTACCTAAGAGACAACTTTACCTGTGGCACATCTGGGTCTCCAGCCAGTATTTGTTTCTAATCCTACATTGATTTATACCCACCTCACTTGAGTCACCAGGACCTCACAGTTGGCAGCTCTAAAAACCAGTTTCAGGCCAGGCACTGATCCCTAGATGGATCAGCATCCATGGCTACATCGCAAGCCACTTATTGGTAATCAATTAAAGTACCTTGATAAACAAATAAATGGGTTTCTACTCCATTCATAAGTAACCTCTAAACTTGAATTTGAAATGAGTGTGCTCGCCTCACTGAACACTCCTGCAGCAAACAAGTCATCCTGCTCTCACAAAGGCCAGGAGAAGAGTAAAATCTCCAAAGAGGGTCTGGGCTGGACTGTTTCCCACGCTCCTCCTGTAACATGGGCCGGGCATCGGGGGCACACAGCCCCATGACTGCAGGGACAGGGGCATGGGGGACTTTCCCTTCACTGTCTCCCCTCTCTCTCTACCTCTTGGCTGTTGTCATGTTTTTAATTTGGCAACGTAAGGGAAAAGAGGTCAGCGCCCCATCTAAATAGTCAGGTATGGCATGTTTTAAAAGTTCTCACAGCTCACCAGTTGAAAATCGTCAATTTAGGCTAATTCTAACTCTATTCAACAAACGAGCTTATTTGGTGAGCTGTGGTTCATTGTGGGGCTATTCCAGGGGGCAAATTTAAATGTTAACATGGAACCTTCCTGTTCTAACCCACAGAACGCTTCCCGGAGAGTGATTTTTAATTCTTGTGAAGAGTGGTTTTTAACTCTTGCCCTGTATTTCCAAAGCTGAGGTGTCACTTCTTCCTTCCATGCCACCTGATTAATTTTAGGACTCAAATAGACTTATTTCTGGAACTAATCACAGGCTATTTGTAAAAAACTTTTGCTACACGGATGTAGAGGGTGGTCTGCCTGCAGCCCAGCCTACACCAAGCTGGGATAATCTTCTACTTAGGCAGGAATACAAACCAGGCCCTTATATTTTCATACAACAGTGTGCACCATATGGAATGAAGCTGTCATTTAAAAAAATAACCCCATGACACTCCTCAGTAATGTGCATGTCAAACCACTTCGCCCAGCAGGTAAGAATGTGGAGCAAGGTCCTCCTACATGAATGGCTCAGGCGCTAGATTCCACACCACGCAGTAATGCTTCTAGTTTTAAAAGGGAACGTGGCCCAGCTGAGCATGGCTCAGCCACTGACCATCGACCTGGGAACCAGGAGATCAAGGTTCCATTCCCGGGCCACACTTTCCTCCGCAGTCAGCTAATTCCTCCCTGATGGCCCTGAGCTGGCCTCTGCCTCAGCGGAGGGACACAGCTCCCTCCCCCAGCCCCCAGGCTGCTGCTGCTCCGGCTTCCATGCTGCCCTCCCGGCCTCTGACCATCCCAACTCTGGCTTCCCAACCGCTTCTCCAGCTGCCTCTAACTTGGTTCTCAGTCTTGCCTATTTTTAACTCCTCAATCCATGCTGTGCTCACTGGGGCTCAGATGTGACATTTCACAGAGTAAAGCACACCTTTCTTGATGTATTTCTTAAGAGGATTTTGTTCAGTGCCTTGGACTTTTAAGAACATTTCTCAGTTGCAACTTACTTCCATTTTATTTTACGTTGTGCAGTGTTGCCATTTTAACCCTCAGTTTCATTATTTTAATACATTAAAAATATGGGAGTGAAAAAAATTTAGTATCTTGAAAGCTGATCACATGATGGGTCATTCTATAAATTCTTTTCCTATGTGTCATGTATCAGGAGTTTACATTTCTGCTCTATCGGGTTTCGTTTTTCAAGTCTCAGACAACTCCTTTCATACTGCTCAGAACCCGTCTTCTCACATGTAAAACAGATATAGTTTCTATACCACCTAACTCAAAACATTTGTGAAGATCAGATAAAATGCAAGCGCAATCCATGTACTGTATCTAAAGCACAAAAGTGGCAAAACAAAGCTTTTCCAAATTGACTCAAAGCACAATGTGAACATTCAATATTTTACTGGAAAGTGTCTGAGTTGTGCACTCATTATAAATTTCTCAGTGGCATCTTAATTAAATATGTTTTGGCTACCCACTAAAGGGAAGGAAATGATAGTTACACGGTTAGCAAGAAGTACTCCCAGTGGGTTGGGTGTTTTTTTAAATAAAGAAATATGTACTACCTGCCAGTGTCAAGCACATTACTGCACCGCCTCTCTCTCTTTTTCGTTTATGTAACGTAACCTGGAGATCAGCACATAGTCGTAAAGACTTACCATAATGATTTGATAGCTCCACGGTTTTATACTGTGTGGGTGGAACAGTTTATTTTACCAGTCATTCACTGGACATGAGTTATTTCCATTATTATCCTTTTGAAAATAATGCAAAAGACACTTTGTGAATTCCTGGTTTTATCTGTATGGACCATGTCTTTGGGATAAATTCCGAGAACTAGGATCTCTTTATCAATGCATCTGCATTGAGGTGAGGTTCTCTCAGCGGTCCCTTCGTGGGGTCAAACAGTTTTTCCTTTCCAGCAATACATAAAGATAGCGGTTTATTCTCAACCTTACCAAAAAATTAAGTGTCAAGTTTATGGATCTTCTGCCAATAGCTGAAAAAATACAGTGTATTTATATTTACATTTCTCTTATATGTGTAGATGTGCTTAAAGGTAATTTGCAATTCCTTTAGTGACTTGTGTGTTCATATCTTTGTCAGTAGCTTCAGATTAATTTAGTTTCTTTAAGTCAGCCTAGTTTAGGCCCTTACTGATTGTTTTGTCCAAGCCCCTGCTGGCGCTCCCCTGAGCTACAGCACCAGCCACTAACTGGAGTCCCCGCTGCCACCCTATCCTCACACTGTCACTCAGTTGCTTCTCTGTTTCCCTCCCACTCCCTTTCTCTTTCTCTGTCTAATTCACCTAATTCGCCTCATGTCCTTGCAAATAATCCTCCAATGGATTCCCATTACAACTAGGCTAAAATTCATGTTTCTGTGGAGGCCCAGGAGGCACATGCGGTCTTCACCCAGCACATTCCTGCAGGCGTCCCTTTCGCTGTGCAGCAGCCACCCCTGGGCCTCTCTGCTCTTTCCTTTGCTCAGTGTTCTCCCCCTGAGATGCTCTGCGGGGAGCCTGTCCCCCCACCCTCTCCCCTGGCTCCCTCTCGTGTCCGGGACTGCTCAGTGTCGCTGCAGGACAGCGGCTGTCTGCAGCCACCCTGCCTCTCCTGAGGGCTCCTGTGCTCTCTGCCCCCAGCTCCTTTAGAATGAAAGGGCCTGAGGGAAGGGGGATTTGGGGTTGTATTGTATTGTGTTGTTTTGTTAATCCTAACCCAAGGATATTTTTTCTATGGATTTTTTGAGAGACTGAAAGGAGGGGGAAAAGGGGCAGAGAGAGAGGGGGGAAGAGAAACATCCATGTGAGAGAGACACATTGAATGGTTGCTTCACCCACATACCCAGACTGGGGTGGGAATCAAGCCCACAACCCAGGTAGGTGCCCTTGACTGGGAAAAATAAGTCTGGAACCTTCAGAGCACCAACCGGTGCACTAACCACGGAGCCACACCAGCCAGGGTGAAGGGAGAGTTTTGTCCTGCGCATCCCTAGTTTTTCTGCACCTGGAATGATGCCCAATGAACTTCTGTTTCCGGAACCAGAACCAGTTAAGTTTCTCTCAATTTTCCTATGTCTTCTAAGATTTCCTCTAAAGCTATATTTTGATTTTTCATGTAAGATCAGCATTACTTGCAAATCTTAAGAGTAGTCATTCCAAATTAAAGACACGAGATCCACAAAAGTTTAAAAGGGAATTGTAATGTCCCATAAAAAAATAATGGTAACTTTAATTTGAGATAAGAAAATTTCATGTTAAAATACTTTAACTACAAAATGACATCCTAATTAGGTTATAGGAGAGTATACCAGAAAAGTGCAATGCCTCCATTTTATCTGTGTCCTTAGAATAGAGCATTCATGGGGACAGGAAGGGTTTCTCCTTAAAGAGGGCCAACCATGAAGGGTGGTGCTGATGGCGCTGCGCCACTTGCCCCGTCACTGAACAGCTGTCAGTCCCACGGGAGAGCCGCCTGCACTGCTGGAAACACACCCCGAGCGCCCTCCAGTGGGCAGGCCCAGCCCCGGGAGATTAGGCCTTTGCTTCTCTTTTGAACAAAACTTTACAAAGCAGCACATAGACAGTGTAAAATAAACATAAGATTTTGTTGATATGTATACACAAGATTCACAAAGGATCAACATCCAAATATTACTTAAAGTGTTGGAAATACTGAGCCTAAGTGAATGACTTTTCAATATTTTCTAAATCTTTCCCATCAAATCATTATTAATGTTATTACCAAAAAGGAGTGTTTAAAATAGCTGCTGGAAAGAGAAAAGATCTGTTGCTCTGAGGTTTTTCTACATAATATTGCCAGTTCCTCCCTACTCACTCCTCAGGGGAAGGGGAAAAACCGGGCACTTGAGAGAACATCTAGAGCCAGCAAATGAGGAAAGTTCATACGGTCCTAACATAAAAGGCTGTGGGAAAAGTTGATGAGCAGTAATAAAATCGGGTAACAGGACTTTAGCGTCTTTATTGAGCTACTGATACTACAGCAGTTATATTAGATATAGAGATAGATAAAGACAAGGGAGTGGAAGCATTCCTTTAACTTGATCTGAAATCTGTACTAGGTTATTACGAATAGCTTCTTTGAAATGCCTAAAGAAATCACCCTGGAACAAGACACAGCAACACTCATATGATTTTGTGTGACCAAATAATTCAGTGCCCTATTGTAGAAAATCAGAAATGTTTTACATCTAAGTAGGTATTTCTCAGTCTCCAAACAAACTGATTTAAAATTGTCTGAAATAAAGACATTCAAAGCAAACTTTCAATGTGCTTGTACTTGATATTTTAGTGTTGTGACTTTGTTTCTATGGGAACTTCATAGGCAAATGCTGAAATCGAGGCTTCTTGTATTACTTTATCAAATATCTCCTAAATATTCAAAACAAATTGAAATGGAAGTGTAACTATCATGTTGAACATAAGAAGGTGAATTCTGTTCTCGTAAAGCCTGTTTGTTAACTGTTCTGACCGCACACTATTTATCACAGCCCTGGGCTGACTCCACTTGCCTCACCTGCTGCCAGGCCCGGGTCTCCTGAAGCTCCTCTGTCCAGGGCATTCTTGGCTTTAAAGGAAAATCATCAGAACAACTCATTAAAATCTAGCAATTTGTTTAGCTAGTAAATTCACAATATTTCCTGACTTCTACTTTTATTCTTATTCACTCCAATGAGCTTATAAACATAGGGCTGAGAGGTATGTGTTGCTTCTGAGTCCTGCACAGTCATTTTGGATGGAAATAATCAAAACTGGAGCAGGTTAAGACACACCCGCTTTATGGGGAGATTCTACAATATGAGCTGTGTTCTAAAGTTCTGTAAGCACCCCGACAACTGCATCTGGCGTGTGTGTCACCTGCAAGTCAGCTCCTCCTACTCCATAGCTGTGCTCCACCGCGATTCACATTTCTCAGCCCGGCCTCTTCAGCAGCAATATAGGGACAGTTAACACGGGCCTCACTTGTAGTTAAAGGGGCCACATGATATATCCATCAAAGGGAGTTGTAAATTTTAAAAGAATTTCATAAAGGTCCTATACTGGTCTCTGGCACTATTATCTCCTAACACTTCCCATCTATGTTAAGGTTTACCATACAGCACCATGCAGGGCACATGTTTTTCCAAATTTTTATTCCCTTTCTGTTTAAAGCTACAGTTAATGAATTCACATCACTTTTTCACAATATTTAACTAACATAAAAAAGCGGATTTCCCAGTTACAAAGTCCCATGAACCATCTGGGTCAATCCATAGGCTCCATTACTACAAATCTTAATAAAATTAAGAGCTTAACTAAAGTTTAAGTACAATAAGAGCTTTAAGACATTTCATCTATGAACTAATGAAATAATATGGCATTTATTGTTTTCAAAGATTTTTTTATTGAGTTTTTAGAGAGAACTAGGGATCAGCTGCCTCCTGCACACCCCCTACTGGAAATGGAGTCTGAAACCCAGGCATGTGTCCTGACCAGGAATTGAATCAGCAACCTCTGAGTGCATGGGATGAAGCTCAACCAACTGGGCCACAGGGGCCAGAGCGAATCTGGCATTTAAATGAAACAAATGGACAAATATATTTTCACAACTTTATGAGAGAATGGTTTCCACTTCAAAGAATAGTGTTCATGAGCCACATTGTTACCCAGAATTATTTTAAATCAACCATTTCCTCTCTTTTCCTTGTCTCCTCCATCTTCTCTGTGCCCCCCACCCCAACACCACCCATTTGGTCTTTAAAACTTTCACCTCAACAGTCTAACAGGATTCTATTGGAAAGCAGCGGTGGGGGGATGGTCAGAGGTAACCATGGAGACATACATTCTTGGGCAGGATCTGACATCTTAACGCCAAAAATTTTAAATTACAAATCAAAGTCTAAATTTGTTTCTTTCTTTTTTGCAAAGGTTGAACAACAAGCAATCTTATGAACCACACCACCTCTCTTTAGAAGAGGCAATGTAAAAACAAAATCTAAGTCACTAAAGACTAAAAGTGGAAAAGTAGAAATTTTCAAGTAATCGAACTCCATGGGTTCTCCTTTGGGTAAAAAAAACAAACAAATGAATAAATAAAAATTACGATCTACAGTGCTAAGGGTGACATTTCACATTGTTCACTTATTTTATGTTTTATTTTACACAATATTCTTTCCTTCTGTGTTCAAATTGTAGTTGGAAAGGTTGAGGCAGCTCCATCCATAAAACTGAAAACAGCTCACTTAACACCATATAGACCCCTGTGTCAGTGTCTACCTTGAATTTAAAGTACAAATTCAAAGTTGTTTGCTCCTGAACTGTCCAGAGTATCAACTACCTTAACAGGTGGGGGCAAGGGTACCACCAAGCTTTTATCTGGTTCCTTCACTTAGGGACCATCTGGAAAGTTAAGAGTGGATACATAAAATGGATACTCCAATGGTGAGGTATTCAAGTTTTCATTGAGAAAGGAAGAAAACATACCTAAAACTATTCATAAAATCTCACGAAAAGCTAACTAGGGCTATAAACAGGAATGGCTGAGGACTGGAGCGACCCGGGCAGGGATGAAAAATGAAAATAAGGGAAAGACCTGAGCATTCAGGCAGTACAGAAAGAAACTGACTAGACTCGAGAGGGACGGAATAAGGAGTGGGGTGCCAGGCCTAGCCAGCCTTGGTCCCTGGCGGCCAGCCCTGAAAAAGTCAGCGTCAGGCAAAAAGGAGCCTCAGGCCATAGATCCCTCCCAAGGGACCCAGGGGACAACAAAATCCAGAGGTACACCTGAGAACAGACACCGCCCACCACCTCCTTACCTTGGAGCATCAGCAGGTCAGTGAACTGCTGTCGGTGTTGTTGCTCACTGCCTCCAACATCCAACTTGGCCTTCATGGATGTGGGCGATGCTGCTACAGCCACCATGTTTCCAGCTGCCACCTTATAAACTTCAGACTCATAGTCTGGTTCTACTGGCCCTGAGCTTCGGCCCAGCTTCAGGCTGGCATTGGGCTTCAAGCAGCAGCTAAGCTCGTTGCCCATTGTGTACCTTCACTCCTCAATTCTGTCACCACCTTTACTTGTCACCCACCTTCCCTGCCTTCAGCAGTCTCTCCTCCAAAACAATGACACAGCTGGCACCCTTCAAGCAGGCACAAACTAGCTTTCTGATGGCCTGGCTGCCAGGCACAGGGCCCGACAAGGGCTCAGGGCCCCTGCCACACACCCTCTGCTTTGCTGCTACTGCCTCCTTTTAGTTGACTAGTATGTGAGGCTGGCGACCAACCAAACTAATTCAAAAGGGGTAGGGAACAGACTAACACTGAGAACTACAACCACTTCCAGAAGAGAACACAACCAAAGCTCCTCCTCCTTCGCAGCCAGTTCTCAACTGAAGAGCATTCTCCTGGCTGGGACCAGCCAACCAGAACACATTCCCTGGTCACCTGGCTACCAGAGACCAATCACGCAGAATTCTCGCTATGTGCCCGCCTCACAGAAAAAGCATATGATTGGCTGGTGGGCATGGCTCAGTGGTTGAGCATTGACCTATGACCCAGGAGAGGGAGGTTGGGTTCCCAATCAAGGCACATGCCTGGATTGCAGACTCATCCCTACTAGGGGCCTGCAGGAGACAGCCAATCAATGACTCTCGTCATTGATGTTTCTCTCTCACTCTCCCTCTCTCTTCCTCTCTCTGAAATAATAAAAACTCTAAAGAAAAATAAAAAACATGTTTTACACTGCCTGTCCCCTGCTCTCCACCTCCCAAAGTCCAGACTTCTGTTCTTCTTCACTGCATCAGTAGATGTGCCACAGACTCAGGTTTCCATTCAATACTGGGGTGGGGAATGTCTAGCCCACTGGCTGTATGCTGCTTGAGAAATAATTTGATCTGGCCCTGCCACGTCAACCGCAGGTGGAACTTGAAATTCAATAAATCTAGGAACATTTTTAATAGCTAATTTTTAAGTTGATGATTTTGTATGGCAGGAGAATAATGTTATAAATATCCAAATGGCCCTTGGCAGATAAAAGGTTCCCCAACCCTACATGATTACAGGCTGCCTGGAACTCTCAGGTTGTGTGCGAAGTACAGAAGGCATTTACTAATGCAAGCAAGCCGCTGTCATTAGCAACTCAGTTTCTTTGGGTCTGACAACTGAGTACTTTGATGTGTTTCTCACCAAACTTATTTACACCCTGTTGACCACTTTCCTAAGTAAATGCTCCTCCTCTTTACCTTCCACAGACTATTAGTTTTCACCTGCATCTTGACCGTAGCAACCCCTGGAGCCCCGGGCCTACTCTTGATAAACAGACTGTAAATGAGGCTCAAAGATACCTTACCCCTCCACTTACTCAGGGGTAGAATAGGAACCAAACTCATCCCTCCCAGTTCAGACATGCAGGAATTCACCGATTTGCATTTCTCATTTCTGTTTCTCCCTACCACAAAGAGAGTTTCCAGTTTTTCTTTCTTTGCCAATAATAAAGCTTAAAGCACGATTTTCTCACTCCAGATTGAGAAACTCAGAGTGGGGAACCACTATCCTGATTTGATGAAGACGATGATAATGATGGTAACATTTGGCAAACACCTACTGTGCTCCCAATCTTCTTTCAAGTGAGATATCTATTTAACCATCCAAAACAATCCTCATTTTACAGACTTTGCAGAAGAAATTGAGACACAGAAGTAAAGTAAAGCTTCTGAGGGTCACATGATTGTTCATGGGTGGAGCCAGGATATGATTCCAGATAACGTGGGATAAGGACTTTCTATCAGGATTTTTTTTTTTTTTTAATGTGGATCTTTAATATATTTTCTGTCTTTCAACAGTAAGTTTCTCCAATGTGCCAGACACTGTATGTGTGAAACACTCCCACCTCCAGTGAGTCCAGCAGATAAAAAAAACAAAGGCTTAGAGAGTCCCATGGTCTGAGGCCACAAATTGGGAAAGTACTTTAACCTGGGACTCAAACCTTGGTCTGCCTGACCCCAAAGTACATTCTGGTGTAAAGAGTCGGAGTTTTATTCTGGAAACACAGACCAATTGATGCTTGGAACTGTGTGTGAGGGCAGAATGGCAGGAGATGAGGTCAGAAGCGGGGTCCCCAAGTACCCTGCAGGCCTTGGAAAGGACTTCACATCATAGCCTGGAGGAGCAAGACAATCATGGAGAACCACTGAACTTGATATTTTAACAAAGGTCCTTGGCTCCTGTGTAAAGCCTAGACTAGATGTATCAAAATGTTTGCAAACCTCTTATTAATAGATATAAACTCATTTATCAGGACATCTTAAAGGGTTGGAGTAAGAAACAAAGGAGGACTATCAGGGGCCCTGGCCTCAAATCCGAAGCCTTCTTGGTACCCTTGCCTTCCCACTTGGCCATCCTAATGACCCATCTGATAAACTAAATGAAAGGTCATTTTAAACAAGCCTCAGGCTGATCCATGAGCCCTTTACCCCAGGATCATTCAGTTGACATCTCTTCCCCAAATTTTAGGCCAACTGGTTGCTCCCCCATCCCCTCCCTGATGTCTGTTTTCTATTTCTATGTCTTGCACCCAAGTCCCCAGTCTTGAGGCGCCATCCACCCCAACTCAAGCCTCACTGCTACCAACTGCCAACTGGTTCCAACTGCCAACTGCCAAGATTTCAGCTTACTCTCCTTTCTTGCTCCCCTTCCCTCCTCTATCAGTTATTTTTTCTCTCTCTCTCCCCACTTCCATTCCTGGCAAATGGAAAAATGAAAGCCTCCTCTGATATCTACAAATAACATTTCAGGAAAGTGGGCAATCTCTATTAGTCAATTATGGGAACAAAGTTATTGGCTATCCAGCCCAATCTGGAAACTCCCAACGTACTATCAAATCACAGGTTATGGCTGCATGAGCAGAAACATAGTTCAGTGTTGGATCAAACTGGGAGCAGCATGCTCCTCTCAGAAGGCTTTCGTTAGTGTCCAAAGCCCTCTTAAGATGCTGAGGGCTCCATTCTTATGGAAAGAGCCCTCATCAGTCACTTCCCTAAAGATGCATGTACTGCTTGGCCAGCATGGCTCTGTGGTTGAGCTTCAATCTAGGAACCAGGAGGTCATGGTTCGGTTCCTGGTCAGGGCACATGCCCATGTTGCGGGCCATGTCCCCAGTAGGGGCCGTGCAGGAGGCATCCGATCAATAACTCTCATCAATTGATGTTTTTTTCTCTCTCTCTCCATGTCCCTTCCTCTCTGAAATCAATAAAGACATATTTAAAAAGACATATTCAAAACAACTCATTTTTTCCTCCTACTTGTCTTTCCATGTCCTCCACAGGCCCCTACCCAAGGCCTATTGACTCCATCAACATTCACCTGTCCTTCTTCTATAGGCCGCCTTTTGATTATTATTATTATTGTTCCTTGGAAACAAAAGACCAAACTGGTTCTCTTTCTCCAAGAGCAATGAACCCATTAAACAAATTTCAAAACCCTGCGTGAGGTAAGTGTGCCAGTTCAGCCCAGGCTCTTGGGCTGATCCACTCACTTGACCACAGTTAGGAACTGACATTAAACATTCAGGAAGTGGTGCTTCTATAAGCTGAGTACAACCTACATGCCCAGGGCCTAGGAAGAGCAACAACAGTAGGGCCGCTGGCCTGAGACCTCACTGTCAGCAAGGGCTTCAGTGCCCGCAGATTATACCTATCGTTAGAGAGAAGTGTTGGCAGGTTGGCACAAAGATGATATCACTGTCCAACTTAAGTCGATACCTGTTATCTCACTACCGGGCCATATCTGTAATGAACTATGGCCCAACACTTTTAACAACTCCTCTGATAGCTCCCTTCATCGCCTTGGAAATAGTGTAATTACAGTAAACCAAATGTGTACGGGTTGCATGTGTGGGTTGAATTGTTTACTTCTTAGATATTGACATTTAGATTATACCAAGGGGCCTGGCTGGTGTGGCTCAGTTGGTCGGCTGGCGTCCCATGCACCAAAAGGTTGGCAGTTCAATTCCTGGTTGGGGCACAGTTTCAGATTTGCTCCCAGTCAGGGCACCTCTGTCTCTCTGTCTCTCTCTCTGTCTCTGTCTCTCTCTCTCCCCCTCTTCCCTGACTCCATTCCCCTCTCTCTAAAAATCAATAAAAACATATTAAAAAGAAAAAAATAAAATATATCAAGGGGCAGTGGATGAGGGACATCTGCAATAGTGTCAACAATAATTTAAAATCAAATCAAATACACCACAGAGGAGGATTTGAGATCTTGCTCCCCAGCAAATGTTCCCAGTTTAGCTCAAATAAACTCTTAAAATTCTAAAATATATATACTACCAATGGTGTAACCGTATTTCTGAATTTTCTTTTCTTTCTACCCTTTTTCTTTTACTCGGTTTGGTTTATTGTGAAGGCAGCCTGAGTGTTCCTGGACCTCTGAAAGTCCCTCTGAAGACCCAAAACAGAGCTAAGGTGGCAAAGCCGGCCTGGCCAGCACTAAGAGTTCCCTCATTTTACTTCCCTTACTTAGACAAAGAAATGTTGTAAAGTCCCAGAGCCACAAGTGTTCTTCCCAGGCTAATCAGGTTTTGAATTCTTGGGTGATAAGGCTTCCAAAGGGGGCCATCCACACACGAGTGACAGAAGTCTAGATGTGTAACTCTTACTGGGACTCTAAATTGTACAAAGCTATGAAAGTTTTTATCCCATCGCCTTTTATCCCCTCTGCCCTGTTCCACCTCCACCCAGCCCCCACCCCTGCAATCAGCACACTGCTGTCCATGGCCATGAGTTCCCTCCTTTTCCTTTCTATTTTGCTCAACCCCTCCTCCCCCCGCCCCCACCCCAGCTGTGGGCCTGCTCTCTATTTATGAGTCTGTCTCTATTCTCTCTGGTACTTCAGTTTTGAACATTTCTTTAAGTGACCCGAGTGATCAGTAAGTTTTTAGGGGCCTGGTTCGTGATTGTTCTCTAGAACCTTTCAAAAGCTCTAACCTGCTACCCAATGTATGTCTGTTTTGCGTCCTTCATCCCTTCTCGAAACTGCTGCATCCATTCTTTCAACACACTTATTCAATACCTGGGCATTTCGGTTGGTTGTGTTCCCATTCTGATTTGTTTCAATGTCTTTTTTATTTCTTTCTTGATCTCATTGTTAAGTGGCATGTCGTTGTATAGTAACATGTCCTTCAGCCTCCATATCTTTGTTTGTTTTTCAATTTTCTTTTTGTGACTGATTTCTAGGTTTGTATCATTATGGTCAGAGAAGATGCCTGATATGAGTTCAATCTTCTTAAATTTATTGAGACTTGTTTTGTGTCCTAACATGTGGTCTATCCTATGTGCACCTGAAAAGAATGTATATTCTTCTCCTTTGGGGTGAAATGCTCTGTAGATATCAATTTCATCCATCTGATCAAGTGTGTCATTTAAGGCTGTCATTTTCTTGTTGATTTCCTGTCTGAAAGATCTATCCATAGATGACAATAGGGTGTAAAATTCCCTACTGTTACTGTATTTCGGTCAATCTCTCCCTTTTTGTCCATCAATATGTGTTTTACATATTTGGGTGCTCCTATGTTGGGGTGCATAAATGTTTACAAGGGTATATCCTCTTGCTGCATTGCTCCCTTTATGATTATGTAGAGTCCTTCTTTCTCTCTTCCTATAGCCTTTGTTTTAAAGTGGATTTTGTCAGATATGAGTACTACCATCCCAGCTATTTTGTTCTTTCTATTTGCATAAAATATCTTCTTGTATCCCTTGACATCTGGTCTGTGGGCGTCTTTCGTTCTGAGGTGGGTCTCTTGTAGACAGCATATATATGGGTGTTGTTTCCTGATCCATTCAGTTACCCTATGTCTTTTGATTAGAGCATTTATGCCATTCACATTTAAAGTGATTACTGATAGGTATGTATTTATTATTTATTGCATTTTATTCGTTTAAACATGTTTTTCACTTCCTGTTTTCCCCCTTCTCTTCTTCGTGCCCCTTCTCCTTCTCCTTCTTCTTAAAGAAGGCCCTTTAACATTTCTTGTGAGAATGGTTTGGTGGTAACAAATTCCTTTAGCTTTTACTTCTCTGGGAAGATCTTTATTTCTCCTTCAATTTTCAGTGATAGCTTCGTTAGATAGAGTAATCTTTGCTGTATGTCCTTGCTTTTCATCACTTGAAATATTTCATGCCAATCCCTTCTGAACTGAAATGTTTCTGATGACAAATCAGCTGACAGTCTTATGTGATCTCCCTTATAGGTAATTAACTGTCCTTCTCTTGTTGCTTTTAAGATTCTCTCTTTGTCTTTAACCTTTGCCATTTTAATTATGATGTGTCTCAGTGTGGGCCTCTTTGAGTTCACCTCTTTGGGACTTTATGTGCTTCATGGACTTGGGTGTCTTTTTCCTTCCCCAGGTTAGGGAACTTCTCTGTCATCATTTCTTCAAATAGGTTCTCAACCCACTGCTAGCCTTCTCTGTCTGGTACCCTTATGATGCTCATGTTCTTACTCTTCATGATGTGCCAAGGTCCCTTAAAGTATCCTCATTTTTTAAATTCTCTTTTTCTTCTTTCTGCTCTGAATAGATCTTTATTTTCTACTTTTTTTCCACATCTCTGATTTGATCCTCTGCTTCATCAAGCCTCCTGTTTCTTCCTTTCAGTGTAGTCTTCATTTCAGATCTTGTATTCTTCATTTCTGATGGGTTCTTTTTTATGGTTTCTGTGTCCTTTCTCATGCTGTTGAGCATCCTTATAACCATCACTTTGAACTCTATAACTGATATAATGTTTGCCTTCATTTCATTTAGTTCCTTTTCTGGAGATGTCTCCTTTTCTTTCATTTGGGGCTTATTTCATTGTCTCCCCATTTTGGCTGCCCGTTTGTGTTTGTTTCTATGTATTACATAGATCTGCTATGCCACTCAGTCTTTTTTAAGTGGCCTTATATAGTAGGCTTCCTGTGGGATCTAGTGGTGCAGTCTCTTTGGTGACCTGTGTTAGATGCCCCAGGAATGACCCCTGTCCTTGAGCTACACAAGTCAGTTTGTCCAAGATTCTGTCTGGAGGAAACAGAGTTCAGCAGGGTGTGGCTGCCAGGAATAGGGAGGATGGGGTCAGTAGATCTTCCATGAGGGAGAGGTGGGAGATGTGGCCCCCACCAGAGAGTCACACAATTCAGTCTGTCCCAAATTTTGCTCCCACCTCAGCAAGATGGAGCCACTAGCTGTCATGCAGGTGGAGCTGCTGGAGGGTGGGGTTAGTAGATCTCCCATGAAAGGGAAGCACCAGAAAAGTTCACAAAATCATGGAGAGAAGGGCCACCCACCCTAAAGCCACACTACTCCCCTTGAGTCTGCCCAGACCTCTGCACCATGGCCAAGGCAGCTGACTCTTCAGCTGGGCATAAGCTCCACAGGGTGGGGTGAGAGAGAGTCCAGAGGGAGTCCAGAGGGCGAGACTATTGCTTTCCCTCAGGCTGATGCCACATGCAGGGGAGTGCTCCACCGGAGAAAGATGACATCTGCTGCATGGGAGAAGAACTCAGCACAAAGGTCCCGGTGGATGTCCTTCAGATCTTCCCCCAGAGCCACAAACCCCATATTCTCCTCACTCAGCTTTTACCCACTCCTCATTTTCTCCACCAGAGCCTAGGGTGAGTAGTTGCAAATGAGATTTTGTGCATTGGCCCTTTAAGAGGGTGCCTGTTGCCCTGGCTGGTGTGGCCCAGTTGGTTGAGCATCATCCTACCCACTGAAAGGTCACTGGTTTTATCCCCAGTGAGGGCACATGCCCAGGTTGCTGGTTCAATGCTGGGTAGGGAAGGTATGGGAGGCATCCAATCGATGTTTCTCTCTCTCCCTTCCTCTCCCTCTAAAATCAATTTTAAAAACATACTGAAGATGGTGCCTGTCTATCATCAATAAATCAGCAAACAGTTAGAGTTGGTGAGGATGTGGAGAAGAGAGAACCCCTGTGCACTCTTAGTAAGAATGCAGACTGGTGCAGTCACTGTGGAAAACAGTCTGGAGTTACCTCAAAAATATTAAAACCAGAACTGTCTTAGCACCCAGAGATTCCACTTCTGGTAATATATCCAAAGAAACCTGAAACACTCATTTAAAAGAAGATATGCACCTCTGTGTTCACTGTAGCATTATTTACAGCAGCCAAGATTTGGAAGCACCCAAGTGTTCATCGATACACGAGTGGATAAAAAAGCTGTGGGACACTTGCACAAAGGAATACTACTCGGCCATAAGGAAAAAGGAAATCTTACCCTCTGTCACAGCTTGGATGGACCTGGAGAGCATTGCGTTAAGTGGAATAAGCCAGCCAGAGAGAGACAAATACCATATGGTTTCACACCTATGTGGATCTAATGGACAGAATTAACAAACAAAAGAGAAACAAACTCCTAGATATAGAGAACAGACTGACAGCTGTCAGACGGGAGGACGGTTGGGGGCTGGGTGAAAAAAGTGAAGGGATTAAGAAAACAAACCTCAGAGACAAAGACAACAGCCTGGTGATTACCAGTGGGAAGGGGGTGGGGGAAGGTAGAAGAGGGTACCGGGGGGATAAATGGTGATGGAAGGAGCCCTGATTGGGGCTGTGAACACACAACACAATGTACAGATGATGTATTATAGAATTGTACACCTGAGACCTATATAATTTTATTAACCAATGTCACCCCAATAAAGTTAATAAAAAATAGATAAAAGTTTAAAAAAGAAAAAATCGAATGTGTGATCATATTGTCTACACTTTGAATATAATTATAGTTTATTTTTAATTGTTTAGCTCATTACTATCTTTACAACACGTTATGTGAAAATGTTGATAACAACACAAGTAGTAATTATGCTTAAGTGAAAGCACAAAAATAGTTTGTGGAATACACTTCTAAGAATTTATGGATCAGGTATGTCTTTATTTTGTCATTCTTTCCACCTTTCCCAGTAGAACACCTACACCTGCATCACACAAATACAGCCACCTGTGATATTTGGCCCACTTTCACTTAACAGAAACCACCACTTTTCACATCTTTCTATGTGTTATGAAATTATATCTGTTATGCAGAAGAATAGAATATATTTTATTGAACACTATGCTAGCTGCTTTTATAACTTTAAATATTTAGACATGTGGTCCATGAGTCTCTCTTTGTGTTCTTGTCCTGGCCTCTGCAAACATTAGGAGGAGGAGTTTTTCCAATGAGGAAAATTCTAACAAAATCCAATTAAATTTAAATGCAGATACACTCTAATGCCAGTAGGGGACACACTGTCACTTCCTCCAAGAGTAACTTCCAGGTTGATGGCTGATGAAGGCTTTTTTTTTTTTTTCCGCCCCCAGAAACATCCAATAAAGGCACTTTTTATTTTCTTTATATTCAACAATCTTAACACCAGAAATTCAGCAAATAGAAGTAAATACTTTTTTTTCTGGGATTTCTTGTTTGCTAATTGGCTTTCCCTTCTTTCAGCAACTGAAAGGTTAAAATGGAAATTAAAAAATTCATGATTAGGTCTTTGAAATTAATATATACTTGACACTAGTTTACCAATCTGATCACTGAAAAGGACAATCAAATGACTGGAAATTAAAAAAAAAAAAATTTAAATTTAAAAAAAAATTTTTAAAAATGACTGGAATTATGTGTGGCTAGGGTGCTTTTAGCATGAGGGGCTCTGTCACTCAACCCTTGGCAGCCTAGCTGTCCTCACCATTGGGCTGTGGTTCTAAGATCAGGCTGGTTGACTGTGCTGTCATCTAGAAATATTATTGAGTGTGAGATACACTGTATAGTAAGGCTCCTGGGGGCTACAAGAAGGGTGGGAGAAACAGAAGAAAATGTCACAGTGAGTTCCTATAAAAGTGTGTTTTTTCCTTACTTAAAATGTCAATCACTTAAGCATTATAATTTTTCTCATGATCCATGAGCTGCTTGAGTGCAATGTCATGTGCAGCTCTATGATAAATTCCTTAGATACTTCAACTTGTAGTGATGAGATTTGAGGAATGGGTTACAATGCTGTCCTTAATATAATACCTATAATCAAACCCTGTAAAGACCTATTATAAAGGACCTTTAAAATAATGTTAAAAGTTTGATGTAACACTTCAGTGTTTTGCCAGGCCAGCATAGCTCAGCGGTTGAGCGTCGACATGGGATCCAGGAGATCACGCTTCGATTCCTAGTCAGGGCACAGGCCGGGTCGTGAGCTCGATCCCCAGCGATGGGCATGCAGGAGGCAGCTGGTCAATGACACTCTCATCATTGCTGCTCCTATCTCTCTGTCCCCCTTCCTCTCCCTGAAATGAATGAAAATGTATTTTTTAAAAGATTTCAGTGTTTTATTTTCTTAAGCAATAAAAGGAGCTAAGATTTTTCTATTCCTATTATTGACTTACTACAATAAAATGTAATGCCCTATAGAATATTGCAGGATGAGCATTTTATTGCAGTAAATGAAAGCCAATAATAAACATATGTCAAATTTGAGACAGTGTGACAAAACAAATGTATTCGTGGCAAAGGTGTGTGTGAGCACAGGCTGCCCATTTGCGAACAAGCTGGCTGCTCGCGGTCTCTCTGGGCCTCAGTATTGTCATCTGTTGAATAAGAGTGGTGGAAAAGACTCTCTCAGATCCAAAAAACAGACAGAACAACTTTAACCAGTTAACTCTCACTTCATGCTTTAATGAGATTGGAATTACATTACTCAAGGGGGAACCTCAGAGAATACTTTCCATTCATTTCTAAATATTAACTTTATTTTCTAAGCCATGTGGCACCCATCACCACCGCGCCTCACTCCTGCTGCTCTCTGCCCACAACGCCCTCATCTTTCTTCTTGTCCCGGCAAGCCGCCCCTCCCGCACCCCAATATACCTGCAGGATACCTTTGCCAGCGGCCCAATACCAAGCTCCTCCCTTTCTGTGCACTCGCAGTTCTCAGTTCCCACCTGCTACAAGGTAGCAGTTGCTACGGGGGCCTCCCCCATAAACAGGGCGCTTCTCTAGGGAAGGCAGGACTCCCTCCTCTCCTCCCTGCAGCTGCTCAGCCACAATCTGGGACATGCCTGGAGCTCAACAAGTGTCTGACACATTATTTAAACTTAATTACAACGGAAAGGGCAATCTTCCTACAGAGACAGATTCACATTCCTCTGCAGCGGTATTGGAGAGGTGACAATAACTTTTTGAGAACCTCTAGAAAATAAACTATCTTTAGCCCAGCTTAGAAGTATCCATTGATTTTTGAAGTGTCCCTTGATTTGTAGAGAGCACAACACTATAGCAAGGATCAAAACTGAAATAGCCTACACGACGTTAGCACAATTCTCTTCCTTAAAGGAAGCCAATATCTAACCCCAGTCCCTGTAAGAAGCTGAAAGTAATATCGCTTTTTCATAACACAGAATACCAACAGTTTTAAATGCTCAGGTTTGTTGTATGTTTTTAAAACTAATTCAGGTAGGTCGGCCTCCTCTTATTCCTATCAACTCGTTTTCATCGAGCTGTCATTCTTCCCCATCAGTGTCCACGCAAACACACAAAAGATGGGGCAGAGGGAACATCTCCTTGATGCCCTTTAAAGTCCAGAGCATTGCTCAGGGTTTCCGTTGGCCTGACAAAGTCAAACGACCCATCCACGCCAGCTCCCAGCATTGCCTCCATTTGTCTTCACCGGCGGCAGGGACATGGAAGAGACAGTGCATTTTATTGGCAAGTTCCAGTGCAGCTTTGTCTTTGGGGTAAGACAGGACAGTGCACTTTCTGACGTGGCCAACTAGCCACATATGAGAGTCTGCATGATCGCTCCGGGTGCAGGGGACACTCTGACCATCAGTGTTCACACGAAGCCGACGACAGGGTGCGCCTGTGGCTGGACTGGGTGGAGGTGGGGTGTCCTCAGATTCCCGGCCGGGGCCCAGACTCTCCCTCAGGCCCCCAGAGCACTGCGCTGGAACCAAAGGCCTTCAAAGGGCATCAGAGTATCTTTGCAGCTGGAAATAAGGTGAAATTAGTGAGGCCCCGGAGGGGGGAGTGTGTTTAGGGTGCTGTGGAGGCGGCAGTGCTGGGAGAGCCCGGCCCCTGCCAGGAGCCACTCGGGCGCCTCTGCGTCTGCTTCCCTGCGGCATGAGCCCGGGCCAGGGAGGGTCATGGAAGGAGGTTCTAGCATCAGCATCAGGCCCGTCAGAGCACTTGGGGTGTGCATTCCAGACGGGGTGTTTACAGACACATGGCACACGGGTGGGGTCACGGGGGACCAGCTTGCTCTCACAGCTGGTCTTCAATAATGACGGCGATCATTCGTCATCGCTCTAGTCCCAAGCGGGGCTCGGGCTCTTCGGGCCTCTTTCCAGCAGCTCCCCTAGATCTCTCAGGACCCTCGCTCCTTTCTCCAGATGTTTCTCCATATTCTCTCTGATCTTCCTTAACTCTTTAAACTTATCTCTCAACTCGGACAAAATATTATCAACACTCCTCCCTTCCGCCGCAGGCTGAGCACCGTGTTCAGCTTCTGGAGGAGAAACTTGAGCAGCGGGTTCTCCCCCGGGGCTCAGCCTGCCTGTGGCCCAGGTGTGGGCACCTGTGCGGTGAGGGCCAGTGGCCTCCAGAATCCGCAGGGCTCCTCGCAACACAACTGCGCTCCTGCTCAGCTCCAGCTCTTCCTCCCAAGGCTCCTGCTCGGGTGTGTATGCAGGCAGCAGCTTCCTCGTGGTCTCGCGACTCTCACTGAGCTCCTCCCAGGAGCAGAGAGGAGCCTGAGACTGGAAAGGAGCTGCAGGTGGAAAAGAGCTTGGCCTCGGTGACTTGGGGGTCTTTGGAGGCTCCAGGGGCCACCCGTTGATGCTGACCTCTCCAGGGCTGCTCTGGGAGGGCTGGGGCAGCAACCAGGAGTCGGGTGTCAGCTGCACCTCCTTGTTACCGCCATAATGCCCCCGTGGGGTGAGCGAGCTGCAGGGGAACACAGATCGCAGTTCCCTTGGCTTCTTCAAGTTCTCAAAAAAGGACCTGATGTAGAGCTCATCCAAGCATGGCCAGCTGTCTGCGAACTTGCAGGATACGGTGCTCCCTGATGTTTCCAGTCCATGCTTGGTGTTTTCTCTGCTCTCAATCTGCACAAGAAAAACAAGGGATTGCTTAGTAGACTTAAGGTTCTTTGGCAAAGGCTAGAAAAACAATCATACTAGTAGCCTAACAGGTCACATCACAAGCTGTACAATCAGAGGTAAAGGAAACTACCCCACCCACTGTGCCCACTGCCTCATCTTAACCCAATAAGAAATAAAGCTGAAGTTTACTTTTTTGTCTCTATTTTTCACAAGACAAGTTTGGCATAGTAAGAATTAATAACTTACTTAACCAAAAATTATCTGACCCTTTGTGCATTAATGAAAACTGCTCCATCTCTGTTGCACATTAAAGGGACACAATGGCAGGGTGTGTGGTTTTAAGAGAATTCTTAATCAAGGCTTTAGTAAAAAAGTGTAGTACGCTAGTGACAGGTATAACCAAAAATATTCTCTGAATTAATATTATGACTTATGTGGAATTAAACCTTTCAACTTTGATTTACACTTCAGATATAGTTTCTAAGTGTGTGTTAAACATGGAGGCCACAAATCCATTCCTTCTCCTCTTCCTTTTAGAAATATCTCATGAAAATTAAAGACATAGCCCAGGCCAGTTTAGCACAGTGGATAGGGTGTCGACCCCCAGGCTGAAGGCTCCCAGGTTTGATTCCTGTCAAGGCTGTGGACCTGGGTTGCAGGCTCCACCCCAGCCCCTGTCAGGGTCGGGGCATGTGCAGGAGGCAACCGATCCATGTGTCTCTCTCACATCAATGTTTGTCTCTCTTCTCTCTCCCTTTCACTGTCTCTGAAATGCATTGGGGGAAAAATCCTAAAGTGAGGAATAAAATAAAAAAGTTTAGAGACATAAAAAAGGTTTTTCATAATATAGTATATGCATCAGATGACTTTTAAAGTTTCAAAGCTGAAAACCAGACAGAGCAGTGGTAACTGCTGTGGCAGAACTCAGGAAACACAACCTTGGTGCCTGCAAATAGTGGCTGGGGCAGGAATTTGAGAGCTGGTGTTCCTGAGAGCACTCAAGGCAGCTTCAGAATTCAGAGGCTTCGCCCCCAGATCCTTGCAGTGACGCCTGTCACTTAACACAAGTCCTGCCCACTCCTGGTGCTTCCAATTAGACCCCAGGGACAAGCAGGGGCCACTGCACATCTAAGGAGAGCCAGCTAGTAAGACAGATCAAAACAGGAAGAATACAATGAATGGGAGAGAGAAAACTCAGAAGCACATAAAAACCTAAAACCAATAGAATCCTTACTCAGCTTTAGAAAGGCCAAAAGTGAAAGAACCAAATGCCATTAAAAGAAGAATGACAGGCTATCAAAGAACTCTCTCAATTAAAAACAACACAGACCAAACAAAGAATTCAATGGAAGGGCTGGAGCATAAAATAGAAAATCTCCAGGAAGTAGAAACAGACAAAATAAAAAACAGGAGGGGAAAGACTTAGGCATCCACACAGGAACACTGGCCTAAGAGCTCCAACTTCTGAGTAAGAAGAGTCACTAGACAAAAGCGTAAGTGGAAAAAGTAACAAAGAAACAAAAACAATTTGCTGAGAGGAGAGAAGATCTGCAGACTTAATGATCATAATAAAATAAAAAGCTACATGACAAACTATATCATAAAATTTCAGAATCCCAGAGATAGGGAAGGTACCAAAAGCTTCTGAGGTCCTAAGAGACGAAAAGTCTGGGGTGAAAATGGCTAAAATGGGTCCTGTACAAGGCACCAGAAGATGACAACAGACTTAAGAGCAACACTAAATGAGCAAACAGTAGAAACGTCTGAAAACTCCCAAAGTCAGTTTCAACCGAGAATTCTATATCCTATGAAATAGGAGGCATTTCAGTGAGGCAACATCTCTAAAAATGTCTGCCTATGTACCATTTCCCAGGAAAATGTGCTCCAGGAAAACAACGGAGTATAACGGGACCGAGGGCAACATGGACTAGAGTAGAGAGGAGATTCACCCCAGAAGAGCAGTTCTGCGAGATCCCAGGTGACTCCAAGAGATAAGCCGGGGAAACGGCCCAGAGCAGGCCTAGGGGAAACCAGTCATGCTGGGGTCGGATAACAAAAGGCCGGGAAGGCTGTTTCCAAGAAAAATATGAAACAGATGTGTTTCTTTCTTTTCTTTTCTTTCCTAAATATGTCTTTATTGATTTCAAAGAGAGGAAGGGAGAGGGAGAGAGAGATATAGAAAAACATCAATGATGAGAGTTATTGATCAGCTGCCTCCTGCACGCCCCCAACTGGGGATCGAGCCCACAGCCGGGCATGTGCTCTAACCAGGAATCCGACCTCGATCTCCTGGATCCTAGGTAGATGCTCAACCCCTGAGTCAAGCCAGGCCGGGAAAAACAGTGTTTCATAGATGGAAAATGTTTTCAATAGGCATGTGAAAAATGTCAATAATTCGAGAGAAAACAGCTGTTCCAAATAATCAAGGGAATAGTCACGAAATTAATTCCACACACACAGACAAATGAGCAATTCCTAAAGATTAAATTAGTGTAGCATAAATGGAGTGTTTCTGTCTAATAGTCATCTTTTTGTACCTGATTATTAGAGTGTTAAGTACAAAAGTTTGTTTCTGCCACCAGGAAGACCAGTCTACTTACTGCATCTGGTTATGTGACATCATGTTGGCTCGAAAGAGGGGGACTGAAAGTTTCTGGCTAAGTGGGGAGTGTTAGATGTCAGTAAAATTTGAGAAAGACAATAAAGGGTATACAAGGAAGAGGTACAGCCACAGAACTACATGGCTCAGCAGGGGAAAACATTTGCACAGCCATAATAATGTAACATTGATTCTGATTCAATAAAATTGTGATACATGGGAGGGAACAGAGGAGGGAAATAAGGGCACGGTGGAGTGAGAAAGCTAAGCTTGCACCAGCTAGGACAGGAAATCAGTAGGCCGTGCTAAGCATTAAGTGAGCTAGTATACTTTTGTTACTTTTGTTAAAAAATAAGATTAAAAAATTAAGGCAAAACACCTTAAGGCAGATCTTTATATCACAACCATGTCATTGATATTTAGGCCAGGCTGGCTGGAGTGGCTCAGTAGCTGAGCATCGACCCGGGCACCAGGCGGCCAGCAGTTCGATTCCAGTCAGGGCAAGTGCCAAGGCTGTGGGCTTGACCCCCAGCAGGGTGTGTGTGGGGGGCAGCCAATCGGTGTTGATGTTGATGTTTCTCTCTCATCAATGTTTCTATGTTTCTATCTCTCCTTCTCCCTTCCTCTCTCACAAAATCAATAAAAACTGTTTTTAAAAAAAGAAATTTAACCTAAATGTCAAAAACCTTTATAAAATAAAGGGGGGAGGGGGCGCATTACTAAGCCAAAGGCATTCCTGAATACGTATGTTTGAATTTTAGAGAAACAGAAGAGATTTAGAAAATCAACAAAAAGAAGCCCATTTTATTTTTTTACGAATCATGGCAGACAACGTTTAAATCAAACCACTAATTTCTTAACTTTTCAACTGTTCACTTACATGAATTACATCATTGATCTTCCTCTGCTTTTGCCCTAAGAAGAGAAAAAAATTAACTGATCAATTCTGATCCAAATGCCACAGAAAAATAAAAGCTGCTGATTATCTGACAGATTGATTACTAACATACAAAATGATACAAAATGTTATTCCATTGTTTATAATATCTGACAACATTTATCATTTAAATTACCTGGAAAGATGAGTCCCATAAAGTAAAATCTAAAAACTTAGCTTTACTTTCTGAGCAAACAGATATTCCCTGTTAGATGCAAATGAAAGAACATCCAAGTACAGAAGAAAACAGCAAAGCACATCGGAGCAGGCGAGGAACTTACCTAAGAGACAAATTTACCTGTGGCACATCTGGGTCTCCAGCCAGTATTTGTTTCTAATCCTACATTGATTTATACCCACCTCACTTGAGTCACCAGGACCTCACAGTTGGCAGCTCTAAAAACCAGTTTCAGGCCAGGCACTGATCCCTAGATGGATCAGCATCCATGGCTACATCGCAAGCCACTTATTGGTAATCAATTAAAGTACCTTAATAAACAAATAAATGGGTTTCTACTCCATTCATAAGTAACCTCTAAACTTGAATTTGAAATGAGTGTGCTCGCCTCACTGAACACTCCTGCAGCACACAAGTCATCCTGCTCTCACAAAGGCCAGGAGAAGAGTAAAAGCTCCAAAGAGGGTCTGGGCTGGACTGTTTCCCACGCTCCTCCTGTAACATGGGCCGGGCATCGGGGGCACACAGCCCCATGACTGCAGGGACAGGGGCATGGGGGACTTTCCCTTCACTGTCTCCCCTCTCTCTCTCTACCTCTTGGCTGTTGTCATGTTTTTAATTTGGCAACGTAAGGGAAAAGAGGTCAGCGCCCCATCTAAATAGTCAGGTATGGCATGTTTTAAAAGTTCTCACAGCTCACCAGTTGAAAATCGTCAATTTAGGCTAATTCTAACTCTATTCAACAAACGAGCTTATTTGGTGCGCTGTGGTTCATTGTGGGGCTATTCCAGGGGGCAAATTTAAATGTTAGCATGGAACCTTCCTGTTCTAACCCACAGAATGCCTCCAGGAGAGTGATTTTTAATTCTTGTGAAGAGTGGTTTTTAACTCTTGCCCTGTATTTCCAAAGCTGAGGTGTCACTTCTTCCTTCCATGCCACCTGATTAATTTTAGGACTCAAATAGACTTATTTCTGGAACTAATCACAGGCTATTTGTAAAAAACTTTTGCTACACGAATGTAGAGGGTGGTCTGCCTGCAGCCCAGCCTACACCAAGCTGGGATAATCTTCTACTTAGGCAGGAATACAAACCAGGCCCTTATATTTTCATACAACAGTGTGCACCATATGGAATGAAGCTGTCATTTAAAAAAATAACCCTGTGACACTCCTCAGTAATGTACATGTCAAACCACTTCGCCCAGCAGGTAAGAATGTGGAGCAAGGTCCTCCTACATGAATGGCTCAGGCGCTAGATTCCACACCACGCAGTAATGCTTCTACTTTTAAAAGGGAGCGTGGCCCAGCTGAGCATGGCTCAGCCACTGACCATCGACCTGGGAACCAGGAGATCAAGGTTCCATTCCCGGGCCACACTTTCCTCCGCAGTCAGCTAATTCCTCCCTGATGGCCCTGAGCTGGCCTCTGCCTCAGCGGAGGGACACAGCTCCCTCCCCCAGCCCCCAGGCTGCTGCTGCTCCGGCTTCCATGCTGCCCTCCCGGCCTCTGACCATCCCAACTCTGGCTTCCCAACCGCTTCTCCAGCTGCCTCTAACTTGGTTCTCAGTCTTGCCTATTTTTAACTCCTCAATCCATGCTGTCCTCACTGGGGCTCAGATGTGACATTTCACAGAGTAAAGCACACCTTTCTTGATGTATTTCTTAAGAGGATTTTGCTCAGTGCCTTGGACTTTTAAGAACATTTCTCAGTTGCAACTTACTTCCATTTTATTTTACGTTGTGCAGTGTTGCCATTTTAACCCTCAGTTTCATTATTTTAATACATTAAAAATATGGGAGTGAAAAAAATTTAGTATCTTGAAAGCTGATCACATGATGGGTCATTCTATAAATTCTTTTCCTATGTGTCATGTATCGGGAGTTTACATTTCTGCTCTATCGGGTTTCGTTTTTCAAGTCTCAGACAACTCCTTTCATATTGCTCAGAACCCGTCTTCTCACATGTAAAACAGATATAGTTTCTATACCACCTAACTCAAAACATTTGTGAAGATCAGATAAAATGCAAGCGCAATCCATGTACTGTATCTAAAGCACAAAAGTGGCAAAACAAAGCTTTTCCAAATTGACTCAAAGCACAATGTGAACATTCAATACTTTACTGGAAAGTGTCTGAGTTGTGCACTCATTATAAATTTCTCAGTGGCATCTTAATTAAATATGTTTTGGCTACCCACTAAAGGGAAGGAAATGATAGTTACACGGTTAGCAAGAAGTACTCCCAGTGGGTTGGGTGTTTTTTTAAATAAAGAAATATGTACTACCTGCCAGTGTCAAGCACATTACTGCACCGCCTCTCTCTCTTTTTTGCTTATGTAACGTAACCTGGAGATCAGCACATAGTCGTAAAGACTTACCATAATGATTTGATAGCTCCACGGTTTTATACTGTGTGGGTGGAACAGTTTATTTTACCAGTCATTCACTGGACATGAGTTATTTCCATTATTATCCTTTTGAAAATAATGCAAAAGACACTTTGTGAATTCCTGGTTTTATCTGTATGGACCACGTCTTTGGGATAAATTCCGAGAACTAGGATCTCTTTATCAATGCATCTGCATTGAGGTGAGGTTCTGTCAGCGGTCCCTTCATGGGGTCAAACAGTTTTTCCTTTCCAGCAATACATAAAGATAGCGGTTTATTCTCAACCTTACCAAAAAATTAAGTGTCAAGTTTATGGATCTTCTGCCAATAGCTGAAAAAATACAGTGTATTTATATTTCCATTTCTCTTATATGTGTAGATGTGCTTAAAGGTAATTTGCAATTCCTTTAGTGACTTGTGTGTTCATATCTTTGTCAGTAGATTCAGATTAATATAGTTTCTTTAAGTCAGCCTAGTTTAGGCCCTTACTGATTGTTTTGTTCAAGCCCCTGCTGGCTCTCCCCTGAGCTACTGTACCAGCCACTAACTGGTGTCCCCGCTGCCACCCTATCCTCACACTGTCACTCAGTTGCTTCTCTGTTTCCCTCCCACTCCCTTTCTCTTTCTCTGTCTAATTCACCTAATTCACCTCATGTCCTTGCAAATAATCCTCCAATGGATTCCCATTACAACTAGGCTAAAATCCATGTTTCTGTGGAGGCCCAGGAGGCACATGCGGTCTTCACCCAGCACATTCCTGCAGGCGTCCCTTTCGCTGTGCAGCAGCCACCCCTGGGCCTCTCTGCTCTTTCCTTTGCTCAGTGTTCTCCCCTGAGATGCTCTGCGGGGAGCCTGTCCCCCCACCCTCTCCCCTGGCTCCCTCTCGTGGCCGGGACTGCTCAGTGTCGCTGCAGGACAGCGACTGTCTGCAGCCACCCTGCCTCTCCTGAGGGCTCCTGTGCTGTGTGCCCCCAGCTCCTCTAGAATGAAAGGGCCTGAGGGAAGGGGGATTTGGGGGTTGTATTGTATTGTGTTGTTTTGTTAATCCTAACCCAAGGATATTTTCTCTATGGATTTTTTGAGAGACTGAAAGGAGGGGGAAAAGGGGCAGAGAGAGAGGGGGGAAGAGAAACATCCATGTGAGAGAGACACATTGAATGGTTGCTTCACCCACATACCCAGACTGGGGTGGGAATCAAGCCCACAACCCAGGTAGGTGCCCTTGACTGGGAAAAATAAGTCTGGAACCTTCAGAGCACCAACCGGTGCACTAACCACGGAGCCACACCAGCCAGGGTGAAGGGAGAGTTTTGTCCTGCGCATCCCTAGTTTTTCTGCACCTGGAATGATGCCCAATGAACGTCTGTTTCCGGAACCAGAACCAGTTAAGTTTCTCTCAATTTCCCTATGTCTTCTAAGATTTCCTCTAAAGCTATATTTTGATTTTTCATGTAAGATCAGCATTACTTGCAAATCTTAAGAGTAGTCATTCCAAATTAAAGACACGAGATCCACAAAAGTTTAAAAGGGAATTGTAATGTCCCATAAAAAAATAATGGTAACTTTAATTTGAGATAAGAAAATTTCATGTTAAAATACTTTAACTACAAAATGACATCCTAATTAGGTTATAGGAGAGTATACCAGAAAAGTGCAATGCCTCCATTTTATCTGTGTCCTTAGAATAGAGCATTCATGGGGACAGGAAGGGTTTCTCCTTAAAGAGGGCCAACCATGAAGGGTGCTGCTGATGGCGCTGCGCCACTTGCCCCGTCACTGAACAGCTGTCAGTCCCACGGGAGAGCCGCCTGCACTGCTGGAAACACACCCCGAGCGCCCTCCAGTGGGCAGGCCCAGCCCCGGGAGATTAGGCCTTTGCTTCTCTTTTGAACAAAACTTTACAAAGCAGCACATAGACAGTGTAAAATAAACATAAGATTTTGTTGATATGTATACACAAGATTCACAAAGGATCAACATCCAAATATTACTTAAAGTGTTGGAAATACTGAGCCTAAGTGAATGACTTTTCAATATTTTCTAAATCTTTCCCATCAAATCATTATTAATGTTATTACCAAAAAGGAGTGTTTAAAATAGCTGCTGGAAAGAGAAAAGATCTGTTGCTCTGAGGTTTTTCTACATAATATTGCCAGTTCCTCCCTACTCACTCCTCAGGGGAAGGGGAAAAACCGGGCACTTGAGAGAACATCTAGAGCCAGCAAATGAGGAAAGTTCATACGGTCCTAACATAAAAGGCTGTGGGAAAAGTTGATGAGCAGTAATAAAATCGGGTAACAGGACTTTAGCGTCTTTATTGAGCTACTGATACTACAGCAGTTATATTAGATATAGAGATAGATAAAGACAAGGGAGTGGAAGCATTCCTTTAACTTGATCTGAAATCTGTACTAGGTTATTACGAATAGCTTCTTTGAAATGCCTAAAGAAATCACCCTGGAACAAGACACAGCAACACTCATATGATTTTGTGTGACCAAATAATTCAGTTACCTATTGTAGAAAATCAGAAATGTTTTACATCTAAGTAGGTATTTCTCAGTCTCCAAACAAACTGATTTAAAATTGTCTGAAATAAAGACATTCAAAGCAAACTTTCAATGTGCTTGTACTTGATATTTTAGTGTTGTGAACTTGTTTCTATGGGAACTTCATAGGCAAATGCTGAAATCGAGGCTTCTTGTATTACTTTATCAAATATCTCCTAAATATTCAAAACAAATTGAAATGGAAGTGTAACTATCATGTTCAACATAAGAAGGTGAATTCTGTTCTCGTAAAGCCTGTTTGTTAACTGTTCTGACCGCACACTATTTATCACAGCCCTGGGCTGACTCCACTTGCCTCACCTGCTGCCAGGCCCGGGTCTCCTGAAGCTCCTCTGTCCAGGGCATTCTTGGCTTTAAAGGAAAATCATCAGAACAACACATTAAAATCTAGCAATTTGTTTAGCTAGTAAATTCACAATATTTCCTGACTTCTACTTTTATTCTTATTCACTCCAATGAGCTTATAAACATAGGGCTGAGAGGTATGTGTTGCTTCTGAGTCCTGCACAGTCATTTTGGATGGAAATAATCAAAACTGGAGCAGGTTAAGACACACCCGCTTTATGGGGAGATTCTACAATATGAGCTGTGTTCTAAAGTTCTGTAAGCACCCCGACAACTGCATCTGGCGTGTGTGTCACCTGCAAGTCAGCTCCTCCTACTCCATAGCTGTGCTCCACCGCGATTCACATTTCTCAGCCCGGCCTCTTCAGCAGCAATATAGGGACAGTTAACACGGGCCTCACTTGTCGTTAAAGGGGCCACATGATATATCCATCAAAGGGAGTTGTAAATTTTAAAAGAATTTCATAAAGGTCCTATACTGGTCTCTGGCACTATTATCTCCTAACACTTCCCATCTATGTTAAGGTTTACCATACAGCACCATGCAGGGCACATGTTTTTCCAAATTTTTATTCCCTTTCTGTTTAAAGCTACAGTTAATGAATTCACATCACTTTTTCACAATATTTAACTAACATAAAAAAGCGGATTTCCCAGTTACAAAGTCCCATGAACCACCTGGGTCAATCCATAGGCTTCATTACTACAAATCTTAATAAAATTAAGAGCTTAACTAAAGTTTAAGTACAATAAGAGCTTTAAGTCATTTCATCTATGAACTAATGAAATAATATGGCATTTATTGATTTCAAAGATTTTTTTATTGAGATTTTAGAGAGAACTAGGGATCAGCTGCCTCCTGCACACCCCCTACTGGAAATGGAGTCTGAAACCCAGGCATGTGTCCTGACCAGGAATTGAATCAGCAACCTCTGAGTGCATGGGATGAAGCTCAACCAACTGGGCCACAGGGGCCAGAGCGAATCTGGCATTTAAATGAAACAAATGGACAAATATATTTTCACAACTTTATGAGAGAATGGTTTCCACTTCAAAGAATAGTGTTCATGAGCCACATTGTTACCCAGAATTATTTTAAATCAACCATTTCCTCTCTTTTCCTTGTCTCCTCCATCTTCTCTGTGCCCCCCACCTCAACACCACCCATTTGGTCTTTAAAACTTTCACCTCAACAGTCTAACAGGATTCTATTGGAAAGCAGCGGTGGGGGGATGGTCAGAGGTAACCATGGAGACATACATTCTTGGGCAGGATCTGACATCTTAACGCCAAAAATTTTAAATTACAAATCAAAGTCTAAATTTGTTTCTTTCTTTTTTGCAAAGGTTGAACAACAAGCAATCTTATGAACCACACCACCTCTCTTTAGAAGAGGCAATGTAAAAACAAAATCTCTTAAGTCACTAAAGACTAAAAGTGGAAAAGTAGAAATTTTCAAGTAATCGAACTCCATGGGTTCTCCTTTGGGTAAAAAAAACAAACAAATGAATAAATAAAAATTACGATCTACAGTGCTAAGGGTGACATTTCACATTGTTCACTTATTTTATGTTTTATTTTACACAATATTCTTTCCTTCTGTGTTCAAATTGTAGTTGGAAAGGTTGAGGCAGCTCCATCCATAAAACTGAAAACAGCTCACTTAACACCATATAGACCCCTGTGTCAGTGTCTACCTTGAATTTAAAGTACAAATTCAAAGTTGTTTGCTCCTGAACTGTCCAGAGTATCAACTACCTTAACAGGTGGGGGCAAGGGTACCACCAAGCTTTTATCTGGTTCCTTCACTTAGGGACCATCTGGAAAGTTAAGAGTGGATACATAAAATGGATACTCCAATGGTGAGGTATTCAAGTTTTCATTGAGAAAGGAAGAAAACATACCTAAAACTATTCATAAAATCTCACGAAAAGCTAACTAGGGCTATAAACAGGAATGGCTGAGGACTGGAGTGACCCGGGCAGGGATGAAAAATGAAAATAAGGGAAAGACCTGAGCATTCAGGCAGTACAGAAAGAAACTGACTAGACTCGAGAGGGACGGAATAAGGAGTGGGGTGCCAGGCCTAGCCAGCCTTGGTCCCTGGCGGCCAGCCCTGAAAAAGTCAGCGTCAGGCAAAAAGGAGCCTCAGGCCATAGATCCCTCCCAAGGGACCCAGGGGACAACAAAATCCAGAGGTACACCTGAGAACAGACACCGCCCACCACCTCCTTACCTTGGACCATCAGCAGGTCAGTGAACTGCTGTCGGTGTTGTTGCTCACTGCCTCCAACATCCAACTTGGCCTTCATGGATGTGGGCGATGCTGCTACAGCCACCATGTTTCCAGCTGCCACCTTATAAACTTCAGACTCGTAGTCTGGTTCTACTGGCCCTGAGCTTCGGCCCAGCTTCAGGCTGGCATTGGGCTTCAAGCAGCAGCTAAGCTCGTTGCCCATTGTGTACCTTCACTCCTCAATTCTGTCACCACCTTTACCTGTCACCCACCTTCCCTGCCTTCAGCAGTCTCTCCTCCAAAACAATGACACAGCTGGCACCCTTCAAGCAGGCACAAACTAGCTTTCTGATGGCCTGGCTGCCAGGCACAGGGCCCGACAAGGGCTCAGGGCCCCTGCCACACACCCTCTGCTTTGCTGCTACTGCCTCCTTTTAGTTGACTAGTATGTGAGGATGGCGACCAACCAAACTAATTCAAAAGGGGTAGGGAACAGACTAACACTGAGAACTACAACCACTTCCAGAAGAGAACACAACCAAAGCTCCTCCTCCTTCGTAGCCAGTTCTCAACTGAAGAGCATTCTCCTGGCTGGGACCAGCCAACCAGAACACATTCCGTGGTCACCTGGCTACCAGAGACCAATCACGCAGAATTCTCGCTATGTGCCCGCCTCACAGAAAAAGCATATGATTGGCTGGTGGGCATGGCTCAGTGGTTGAGCATTGACCTATGACCCAGGAGACGGAGGTTGGGTTCCCAATCAAGGCACATGCCTGGATTGCAGACTCATCCCTACTAGGGGCCTGCAGGAGACAGCCAATCAATGACTCTCGTCATTGATGTTTCTCTCTCACTCTCCCTCTCTCTTCCTCTCTCTGAAATAATAAAAACTCTAAAGAAAAATAAAAAACATGTTTTACACTGCCTGTCCCCTGCTCTCCACCTCCCAAAGTCCAGACTTCTGTTCTTCTTCACCGCATCAGTAGATGTGCCACAGACTCAGGTTTCCATTCATTACTGGGGTGGGGAATGTCTAGCCCACTGGCTGTATGCTGCTTGAGAAATAATTTGATCTGGCCCTGCCACGTCAACCGCAGGTGGAACTTGAAATTCAATAAATCTAGGAACATTTTTAATAGCTAATTTTTAAGTTGATGATTTTGTATGGCGGGAGAATAATGTTATAAATATCCAAATGGCCCTTGGCAGATAAAAGGTTCCCCAACCCTACATGATTACAGGCTGCCTGGAACTCTCAGGTTGTGTGCGAAGTACAGAAGGCATTTGCTAATGCAAGCAAGCCGCTGTCATTAGCAACTCAGTTTCTTTGGGTCTGACAACTGAGTACTTTGATGTGTTTCTCACCAAACTTATTTACACCCTGTTGACCACTTTCCTAAGTAAATGCTCCTCCTCTTTACCTTCCAGAAACTATTAGTTTTCACCTGCATCTTGACCGTAGCAACCCCTGGAGCCCCGGGCCTACTCTTGATAAACAGACTGTAAATGAGGCTCAAAGATACCTTACCCCTCCACTTACTCAGGGGTAGAATAGGAACCAAACTCATCCCTCCCAGTTCAGACATGCAGGAATTCACCGATTTGCATTTCTCATTTCTGTTTCTCCCTACCACAAAGAGAGTTTCCAGTTTTTCTTTCTTTGCCAATAATAAAGCTTAAAGCACGATTTTCTCACTCCAGATTGAGAAACTCAGAGTGGGGAACCACTATCCTGATTTGATGAAGACGATGATAATGATGGTAACATTTGGCAAACACCTACTGTGCTCCCAATCTTCTTTCAAGTGAGATATCTATTTAACCATCCAAAACAATCCTCATTTTACAGACTTTGCAGAAGAAATTGAGACACAGAAGTAAAGTAAAGCTTCTGAGGGTCACATGATTGTTCATGGGTGGAGCCAGGATATGATTCCAGATAACGTGGGATAAGGACTTTCTATCAGGATTTTTTTTTTTTTTTAATGTGGATCTTTAATATATTTTCTGTCTTTCAACAGTAAGTTTCTCCAATGTGCCAGACACTGTATGTGTGAAACACTCCCACCTCCAGTGAGTCCAGCAGATAAAAAAAACAAAGGCTTAGAGAGTCCCATGGTCTGAGGCCACAAATTGGGAAAGTACTTTAACCTGGGACTCAAACCTTGGTCTGCCTGACCCCAAAGTACATTCTGGTGTAAAGAGTCGGAGTTTTATTCTGGAAACACAGACCAATTGATGCTTGGAAGTGTGTGTGAGGGCAGAATGGCAGGAGATGAGGTCAGAAGAGGGGTCCCCAAGTACCCTGCAGGCCTTGGAAAGGACTTCACATCATAGCCTGGAGGAGCAAGACAATCATGGAGAACCACTGAACTTGATATTTTAACAAAGGTCCTTGGCTCCTGTGTAAAGCCTAGACTAGATGTATCAAAATGTTTGCAAACCTCTTATTAATAGATATAAACTCATTTATCAGGACATCTTAAAGGGTTGGAGTAAGAAACAAAGGAGGACTATCAGGGGCCCTGGCCTCAAATCCGAAGCCTTCTTGGTACCCTTGCCTTCCCACTTGGCCATCCTAATGACCCATCTGATAAACTAAATGAAAGGTCATTTTAAACAAGCCTCAGGCTGATCCATGAGCCCTTTACCCCAGGATCATTCAGTTGACATCTCTTCCCCAAATTTTAGGCCAACTGGTTGCTCCCCCATCCCCTCCCTGATGTCTGTTTTCTATTTCTTTGTCTTGCACCCAAGTCCCCAGTCTTGAGGCGCCATCCACCCCAACTCAAGCCTCACTGCTACCAACTGCCAACTGGTTCCAACTGCCAACTGCCAAGATTTCAGCTTACTCTCCTTTCTTGCTCCCCTTCCCTCCTCTATCAGTTATTTTTTCTCTCTCTCTCCCCACTTCCATTCCTGGCGAATGGAAAAATGAAAGCCTCCTCTGATATCTACAAATAACATTTCAGGAAAGTGGGCAATCTCTATTAGTCTATTATGGGAACAAAGTTAATGGCTATCCAGCCCAATCTGGAAACTCCCAACGTACTATCAAATCACAGGTTATGGCTGCATGAGCAGAAACATAGTTCAGTGTTGGATCAAACTGGGAGCAGCATGCTCCTCTCAGAAGGCTTTCGTTAGTGTCCAAAGCCCTCTTGAGATGCTGAGGGCTCCATTCTTATGGAAAGAGCCCTCATCAGTCACTTCCCTAAAGATGCATGTACTGCTTGGCCAGCATGGCTCTGTGGTTGAGCTTCAATCTAGGAACCAGGAGGTCATGGTTCGGTTCCTGGTCAGGGCACATGCCCATGTTGCGGGCCATGTCCCCAGTAGGGGCCGTGCAGGAGGCATCCGATCAATAACTCTCATCAATTGATGTTTTTTTCTCTCTCTCTCCATGTCCCTTCCTCTCTGAAATCAATAAAGACATATTTAAAAAGACATATTCAAAACAACTCATTTTTTCCTCCTACTTGTCTTTCCATGTCCTCCACAGGCCCCTACCCAAGGCCTATTGACTCCATCAACATTTACCTGTCCTTCTTCTATAGGCCGCCTTTTGATTATTATTATTATTGTTCCTTGGAAACAAAAGACCAAACTGGTTCTCTTTCTCCAAGAGCAATGAACCCATTAAACAAATTTCAAAACCCTGCGTGAGGTAAGTGTGCCAGTTCAGCCCAGGCTCTTGGGCTGATCCACTCACTTGACCACAGTTAGGAACTGACATGAAACATTCAGGAAGTGGTGCTTCTATAAGCTGAGTACAACCTACATGCCCAGGGCCTAGGAAGAGCAACACCAGTAGGGCCGCTGGCCTGAGACCTCACTGTCAGCAAGGGCTTCAGTGCCCGCAGATTATACCTATCATTAGAGAGAAGTGTTGGCAGGTTGGCACAAAGATGATATCACTGTCCAACTTAAGTCAATACCTGTTATCTCACTACCGGGCCATATCTGTAATGAACTATGGCCCAACACTTTTAACAACTCCTCTGATAGCTCCCTTCATCGCCTTGGAAATAGTGTAATTACAGTAAACCAAATGTGTACGGGTTGCATGTGTGGGTTGAATTGTTTACTTCTTAGATATTGACATTTAGATTATACCAAGGGGCCTGGCTGGTGTGGCTCAGTTGGTAGGCTGGCGTCCCATGCACCAAAAGGTTGGCAGTTCAATTCCTGGTTGGGGCACAGTTTCAGATTTGCTCCCAGTCAGGGTACCTCTGTCTCTCTCTCTCTCTCTGTCTCTGTCTCCCTCTCTCCCCCTCTTCCCTGACTCCATTCCCCTCTCTCTAAAAATCAATAAAAACATATTAAAAAGAAAAAATAAAATATATCAAGGGGCAGTGGATGAGGGACATCTGCAATAGTGTCAACAATAATTTAAAATCAAATCAAATACACCACAGAGGAGGATTTGAGATCTTGCTCCCCAGCAAATGTTCCCCGTTTAGTTCAAATAAACTCTTAAAATTCTAAGATATATATACTACTAATGGTGTAACCGTATTTCTGAATTTTCTTTTCTTTCTACCCTTTTTCTTTTTCTCGGTTTGGTTTATTGTGAAGGCCGCCTGAGTGTTCCTGGACCTCTGAAAGTCCCTCTGAAGACCCAAAACAGAGCTAAGGTGGCAAAGCCGGCCTGGCCAGCACTAAGAGTTCCCTCATTTTACTCCCTTACTTAGACAAAGAAATGTTGTAAAGTCCCAGAGCCACAAGTGTTCTTCCCAGGCTAATCAGGTTTTGAGTTCTTGGATGATAAGGCTTCCAAAGGGGGCCATCCACACACGAGTGACAGAAGTCTAGATGTGTAACTCTTACTGGGACTCTAAATTGTACAAAGCTATGAAAGTTTTTATCCCATCGCCTTTTATCCCCTCTGCCCTGTTCCACCTCCACCCAGCCCCCACCCCTGCAATCAGCACACTGCTGTCCATGGCCATGAGTTCCCTCCTTTTCCTTTCTATTTTGCTCAACCCCTCCTCCCCCCGCCCCCACCCCAGCTGTGGGCCTGCTCTCTATTTATGAGTCTGTCTCTATTCTCTCTGGTACTTCAGTTTTGAACATTTCTTTAAGTGACCCGAGTGATCAGTAAGTTTTTAGGGGCCTGGTTCGTGATTGTTCTCTAGAACCTTTCAAAAGCTCTAACCTGCTACCCAATGTATGTCTGTTTTGCGTCCTTCATCCCTTCTCGAAACTGCTGCATCCATTCTTTCAACACACTTATTCAATACCTGGGCATTTCGGTTGGTTGTGTTCCCATTCTGATTTGTTTCAATGTCTTTTTTATTTCTTTCTTGATCTCATTGTTAAGTGGCATGTCGTTGTATAGTAACATGTCCTTCAGCCTCCATATCTTTGTTTGTTTTTCAATTTTCTTTTTGTGACTGATTTCTAGGTTTGTATCTTTATGGTCAGAGAAGATGCCTGATATGAGTTCAATCTTCTTAAATTTATTGAGACTTGTTTTGTGTCCTAACATGTGGTCTATCCTATGTGCACCTGAAAAGAATGTATATTCTTCTCCTTTGGGGTGAAATGCTCTGTAGATATCAATTACATCCATCTGATCAAGTGTGTCATTTAAGGCTGTCATTTTCTTGTTGATTTCCTGTCTGAAAGATCTATCCATAGATGACAATAGGGTGTAAAATTCCCTACTGTGACTGTATTTCGGTCAATCTCTCCCTTTTTGTCCATCAATATGTGTTTTACATATTTGGGTGCTCCTATGTTGGGGTGCATAAATGTTTACAAGGGTATATCCTCTTGCTGCATTGCTCCCTTTATGATTATGTAGAGTCCTTCTTTCTCTCTTCCTATAACCTTTGTTTTAAAGTGGATTTTGTCAGATATGAGTACTACCATCCCAGCTATTTTGTTCTTTCTATTTGCATAAAATATCTTCTTGTATCCCTTGACATCTGGTCTGTGGGCGTCTTTCGTTCTGAGGTGGGTCTCTTGTAGACAGCATATATATGGGTGTTGTTTCCTGATCCATTCAGTTACCCTATGTCTTTTGATTAGAGCATTTAAGCCATTCACATTTAAAGTGATTACTGATAGGTATGTATTTATTATTTATTGCATTTTATTCGTTTAAACATGTTTCTCACTTCCTGTTTTCCCCCTTCTCTTCTTCGTGCCCCTTCTCCTTCTCCTTCTTCTTAAAGAAGGCCCTTTAACATTTCTTGTGAGAATGGTTTGGTGGTAACAAATTCCTTTAGCTTTTACTTCTCTGGGAAGATCTTTATTTCTCCTTCAATTTTCAGTGATAGCTTCGTTAGATAGAGTAATCTTTGCTGTATATCCTTGTTTTTCATCACTTGAAATATTTCATGCCAATCCCTTCTGAACTGAAATGTTTCTGATGACAAATCAGCTGACAGTCTTATGTGATCTCCCTTATAGGTAATTAACTGTCCTTCTCTTGTTGCTTTTAAGATTCTCTCTTTGTCTTTAACCTTTGCCATTTTAATTATGATGTGTCTCAGTGTGGGCCTCTTTGAGTTCACCTCTTTGGGACTTTATGTGCTTCATGGACTTGGGTGTCTTTTTCCTTCCCCAGGTTAGGGAACTTCTCTGTCATCATTTCTTCAAATAGGTTCTCAACCCACTGCTAGCCTTCTCTGTCTGGTACCCTTATGATGCTCATGTTCTTACTCTTCATGATGTGCCAAGGTCCCTTAAAGTATCCTCATTTTTTAAATTCTCTTTTTCTTCTTTCTGCTCTGAATAGATCTTTATTTTCTACTTTTTTTCCACATCTCTGATTTGATCCTCTGCTTCATCAAGCCTCCTGTTTCTTCCTTTCAGTGTAGTCTTCATTTCAGATCTTGTATTCTTCATTTCTGATGGGTTCTTTTTTATGGTTTCTGTGTCCTTTCTCATGCTGTTGAGCATCCTTATAACCATCACTTTGAACTCTATAACTGATATAATGTTTGCCTTCATTTCATTTAGTTCCTTTTCTGGAGATGTCTCCTTTTCTTTCATTTGGGGCTTATTTCATTGTCTCCCCATTTTGGCTGCCCGTTTGTGTTTGTTTCTATGTATTACATAGATCTGCTATGCCACTCAGTCTTTTTTAAGTGGCCTTATATAGTAGGGTTCCTGTGGGATCTAGTGGTGCAGTCTCTTTGGTGACCTGTGTTAGATGCCCCAGGAATGACCCCTGTCCTTGAGCTACACAAGTCAGTTTGTCCAAGATTCTGTCTGGAGGAAACAGAGTTCAGCAGGGTGTGGCTGCCAGGAATAGGGAGGATGGGGTCAGTAGATCTTCCATGAGGGAGAGGTGGGAGATGTGGCCCCCACCAGAGAGTCACACAATTCAGTCTGTCCCAAATTTTGCTCCCACCTCAGCAAGATGGAGCCACTAGCTGTCATGCAGGTGGAGCTGCTGGAGGGTGGGGTTAGTAGATCTCCCATGAAAGGGAAGCACCAGAAAAGTTCACAAAATCATGGAGAGAAGGGCCACCCACCCTAAAGCCACACTACTCCCCTTGAGTCTGCCCAGACCTCTGCACCATGGCCAAAGCAGCTGACTCTTCAGCTGGGCATAAGCTCCACAGGGTGGGGTGAGAGAGAGTCCAGAGGGAGTCCAGAGGGCGAGACTATTGCTTTCCCTCAGGCTGATGCCACATGCAGGGGAGTGCTCCACCGGAGAAAGATGACATCTGCTGCATGGGAGAAGAACTCAGCACAAAGGTCCTGGTGGATGTCCTTCAGATCTTCCCCCAGAGCCACAAACCCCATATTCTGCTCACTCAGCTTTTACCCACTCCTCATTTTCTCCACCAGAGCCTAGGGTGAGTAGTTGCAAATGAGATTTTGTGCATTGGCCCTTTAAGAGGGTGCCTGTTGCCCTGGCTGGTGTGGCCCAGTTGGTTGAGCATCATCCTACCCACTGAAAGGTCACTGGTTTTATCCCCAGTGAGGGCACATGCCCAGGTTGCTGGTTCAATGCTGGGTAGGGAAGGTATGGGAGGCATCCAATCGATGTTTCTCTCTCTCCCTTCCTCTCCCTCTAAAATCAATTTTAAAAACATACTGAAGATGGTGCCTGTCTATCATCAATAAATCAGCAAACAGTTAGAGTTGGTGAGGATGTGGAGAAGAGAGAACCCCTGTGCACTCTTAGTAAGAATGCAGACTGGTGCAGTCACTGTGGAAAACAGTCTGGAGTTACCTCAAAAATATTAAAACCAGAACTGTCTTAGCACCCAGAGATTCCACTTCTGGTAATATACCCAAAGAAACCTGAAACACTAATTTAAAAGAAGATATGCACCTCTGTGTTCACTGTAGCATTATTTACAGCAGCCAAGATTTGGAAGCACCCAAGTGTTCATCGATACACGAGTGGATAAAAAAGCTGTGGGACACTTGCACAAAGGAATACTACTCGGCCATAAGGAAAAAGGAAATCTTACCCTCTGTCACAGCTTGGATGGACCTGGAGAGCATTGCGTTAAGTGGAATAAGCCAGCCAGAGAGAGAAATACCATATGGTTTCACACCTATGTGGATCTAATGGACAGAATTAACAAACAAAAGAGAAACAAACTCCTAGATATAGAGAACAGACTGACAACTGTCAGACGGGAGGACGGTTGGGGGCTGGGTGAAAAAAGTGAAGGGATTAAGAAAACAAACCTCAGAGACAAAGACAACAGCCTGGTGATTACCAGTGGGAAGGGGGTGGGGGAAGGTAGAAGAGGGTACCGGGGGGTAAATGGTGATGGAAGGAGCCCTGATTGGGGCTGTGAACACACAACACAATGTACAGATGATGTATTATAGAATTGTACACCTGAGACCTATATAATTTTATTAACCAATGTCACCCCAATAAAGTTAATAAAAAATAGATAAAAGTTTAAAAAAGAAAAAATCGAATGTGTGATCATATTGTCTACACTTTGAATATAATTATAGTTTATTTTTAATTGTTTAGCTCATTACTATCTTTACAACACGTTATGTGAAAATGTTGATAACAACACAAGTAGTAATTATGCTTAAGTGAAAGCACAAAAATAGTTTGTGGAATACACTTCTAAGAATTTATGGATCAGGTATGTCTTTATTTTGTCATTCTTTCCACCTTTCGCAGTAGAACACCTGCACCTGCATCACACAAATACAGCCACCTGTGATATTTGGCCCACTTTCACTTAACGGAAACCACCACTTTTCACATCTTTCTATGTGTTATGAAATTATATCTGTTATGCAGAAGAATAGAATATATTTTATTGAACACTATGCTAGCTGCTTTTATAACTTTAAATATTTAGACATGTGGTCCATGAGTCTCTCTTTGTGTTCTTGTCCTGGCCTCTGCAAACATTAGGAGGAGGAGTTTTTCCAATGAGGAAAATTCTAACAAAATCCAATTAAATTTAAATGCAGATACACTCTAATGCCAGTAGGGGACACACTGTCACTTCCTCCAAGAGTAACTTCCAGGTTGATGGCTGATGAAGGCTTTTTTTTTTTTTTTTTCGCCCCCAGAAACATCCAATAAAGGCACTTTTTATTTTCTTTATATTCAACAATCTTAACACCAGAAATTCAGCAAATAGAAGTAAATACTTTTTTTTCTGGGATTTCTTGTTTGCTAATTGGCTTTCCCTTCTTTCAGCAACTCAAAGGTTAAAATGGAAATTAAAAAATTCATGATTAGGTCTTTGAAATTAATATATACTTGACACTAGTTTACCAATCTGATCACTGAAAAGGACAATCAAATGACTGGAAATTAAAAAAAAAAAAAAAATTTAAATTTAAAAATAAATTTTAAAAAATGACTGGAATTATGTGTGGCTAGGGTGCTTTTAGCATGAGGGGCTCTGTCACTCAACCCTTGGCAGCCTAGCTGTCCTCACCATTGGGCTGTGGTTCTAAGATCAGGCTGGTTGACTGTGCTGTCATCTAGAAATATTATTGAGTGTGAGATACACTGTATAGTAAGGCTCCTGGGGGCTACAGGAAGGGTGGGAGAAACAGAAGAAAATGTCACAGTGAGTTCCTATAAAAGTGTGTTTTTTCCTTACTTAAAATGTCAATCACTTAAGCATTATAATTTTTCTCATGATCCATGAGCTGCTTGAGTGCAATGTCATGTGCAGCTCTATGATAAATTCCTTAGATACTTCAACTTGTAGTGATGAGATTTGAGCAATGGGTTACAATGCTGTCCTTAATATAATACCTATAATCAAACCCTGTAAAGACCTATTATAAAGGACCTTTAAAATAATGATAAAAGTTTGATGTAACACTTCAGTGTTTTGCCAGGCCAGCATAGCTCAGCGGTTGAGCGTCGACATGGGATCCAGGAGATCACGCTTCGATTCCTAGTCAGGGCACAGGCCGGGTAGTGAGCTCGATCCCCAGCGATGGGCATGCAGGAGGCAGCTGGTCAATGACACTCTCATCATTGCTGCTCCTATCTCTCTGTCCCCCTTCCTCTCCCTGAAATGAATGAAAATGTATTTTAAAAAAAAAAAGATTTCAGTGTTTTATTTTCTTAAGCAATAAAAGGAGCTAAGATTTTTCTATTCCTATTATTGACTTACTACAATAAAATGTAATGCCCTATAGAATATTGCAGGATGAGCATTTTATTGCAGTAAATGAAAGCCAATAATAAACATATGTCAAATTTGAGACAGTGTGACAAAACAAATGTATTCGTGGCAAAGGTGTGTGTGAGCACAGGCTGCCCATTTGCGAACAAGCTGGGGGCTCGCGGTCTCTCTGGGCCTCAGTATTGTCATCTGTTGAATAAGAGTGGTGGAAAAGACTCTCTCAGATCCAAAAAACAGACAGAACAACTTTAACCAGTTAACTCTCACTTCATGCTTTAATGAGATTGGAATTACATTACTCAAGGGGGAACCTCAGAGAATACTTTCCATTCATTTCTAAATATTAACTTTATTTTCTAAGCCATGTGGCACCCATCACCACCGCGCCTCACTCCTGCTGCTCTCTGCCCACAACGCCCTCATCTTTCTTCTTGCCCCGGCAAGCCGCCCCTCCCGCACCCCAATAAACCTGCAGGATACCTTTGCCAGCGGCCCAATACCAAGCTCCTCTCTTTCTGTGCACTCGCAGGTCTCAGTTCCCACCTGCTACAAGGTAGCAGTTGCTACCGGGGCCTCCCCCATAAACAGGGCGCTTCTCTAGGGAAGGCAGGACTCCCTCCTCTCCTCCCTGCAGCTGCTCAGCCACAATCTGGGACATGCCTGGAGCTCAACAAGTGTCTGACACATTATTTAAACTTAATTACAACGGAAAGGGCAATCTTCCTACAGAGACAGATTCACATTCCTCTGCAGCGGTATTGGAGAGGTGACAATAACTTTTTGAGAACCTCTAGAAAATAAACTATCTTTAGCCCAGCTTAGAAGTATCCATTGATTTTTGAAGTGTCCCTTGATTTGTAGAGAGCACAACACTATAACAAGGATCAAAACTGAAATAGCCTACACGACGTTAGCACAATTCTCTTCCTTAAAGGAAGCCAATATCTAACCCCAGTCCCTGTAAGAAGCTGAAAGTAATATCGCTTTTTCATAACACAGAATACCAACAGTTTTAAATGCTCGGGTTTGTTGTATGTTTTTAAAACTAATTCAGGTAGGTCGGCCTCCTCTTATTCCTATCAACTCGTTTTCATCGAGCTGTCATTCTTCCCCATCAGTGTCCCTGCAAACACACAAAAGATGGGGCAGAGGGAACATCTCCTTGATGCCCTTTAAAGTCCAGAGCATTGCTCAGGGTTTCCGTTGGCCTGACAAAGTCAAACGACCCATCCACGCCAGCTCCCAGCATTGCCTCCATTTGTCTTCACCGGCGGCAGGGACATGGAAGAGACAGTGCATTTTATTGGCAAGTTCCAGTGCAGCTTTGTCTTTGGGGTAAGACAGGACAGTGCACTTTCTGACGTGGCCAACTAGCCACATATGAGAGTCTGCATGATCGCTCCGGGTGCAGGGGGCACTCTGACCATCAGTGTTCACACAAAGCCGACGACAGGGTGCGCCTGTGGCTGGACTGGGTGGAGGTGGGGTGTCCTCAGATTCCCGGCTGAGGCCCAGACTCTCCCTCAGGCCCCCAGAGCACTGCGCTGGAACCAAGGGCCTTCAAAGGGCATCAGAGTATCTTTGCAGCTGGAAATAAGGTGAAATTAGTGAGGCCCCGGAGGGGGGAGTGTGTTTAGGGTGCTGTGGAGGCGGCAGTGCTGGGAGAGCCCGGCCCCTGCCAGGAGCCACTCGGGCGCCTCTGCGTCTGCTTCCCTGCGGCATGAGCCGGGGCCAGGGAGGGTCATGGAAGGAGGTTCTAGCATCAGCATCAGGCCCGTCAGAGCACTTGGGGTGTGCATTCCAGACGGGCTGTTTACAGACACATGGCACACGGGTGCGGTCACGGGGGTCCAGCTTGCTCTCACAGCTGGTCTTCAATAATGACGGCGATCATTCGTCATCGCTCTAGTCCCAAGCGGGGCTCGGGCTCTTCGGGCCTCTTTCCAGCAGCTCCCCTAGATCTCTCAGGACCCTCGCTCCTTTCTCCAGATGTTTCTCCATATTCTCTCTGATCTTCCTTAACTCTTTAAACTTATCTCTCAACTCTGACAAAATATTATCAACACTCCTCTCTTCCGCCGCAGGCTGAGCACCGTGTTCAGCTTCTGGAGGAGAAACTTGAGCAGCGGGTTCTCCCCCGGGGCTCAGCCTGCCTGTGGCCCAGGTGTGGGCACCTGTGCGGTGAGGGCCAGTGGCCTCCAGAATCCGCAGGGCTCCTCGCAACACAACTGCGCTCCTGCTCAGCTCCAGCTCTTCCTCCCAAGGCTCCTGCTCGGGTGTGTACGCAGGCAGCAGCTTCCTCGTGGTCTCGCGACTCTCACTGAGCTCCTCCCAGGAGCAGAGAGGAGCCCGAGACTGGAAAGGAGCTGCAGGTGGAAAAGAGCTTGGGCTCCGTGACTTGGGGGTCTTTGGAGGCTCCAGGGGCCACCCGTTGATGCTGACCTCGCCAGGGCTGCTCTGGGAGGGCTGGGGCAGCAACCAGGAGTCGGGTGTCAGCTGCACCTCCTTGTTACCGCCATAATGCCCCCGTGGGGTGAGCGAGCTGCAGGGGAACACAGATCGCAGTTCCCTTGGCTTCTTCAAGTTCTCAAAAAAGGACCTGATGTAGACCTCATCCAAGCATGGCCAGCTGTCTGCGAACTTGCAGGATACGGTGCTCCCTGATGTTTCCAGGCCATGCTTGGTGTTTTCTCTGCTCTCAATCTGCACAAGAAAAACAAGGGATTGCTTAGTAGACTTAAGGTTCTTTGGCAAAGGCTAGAAAAACAATCATACTAGTAGCCTAACAGGTCACATCACAAGCTGTACAATCAGAGGTAAAGGAAACTACCCCACCCACTGTGCCCACTGCCTCATCTTAACCCAATAAGAAATAAAGCTGAAGTTTACTTTTTTGTCTCTATTTTTCACAAGACAAGTTTGGCATAGTAAGAATTAATAACTTACTTAACCAAAAATTATCTGACCCTTTGTGCATTAATGAAAACTGCTCCATCTCTGTTGCACATTAAAGGGACACAATGGCAGGGTGTGTGGTTTTAAGAGAATCCTTAATCAAGGCTTTAGTAAAAAAGTGTAGTACGCTAGTGACAGGTATAACCAAAAATATTCTCTGAATTAATATTATGACTTATGTGGAATTAAACCTTTCAACTTTGATTTACACTTCAGATATAGTTTCTAAGTGTGTGTTAAGCATGGGGGCCACAAATCCATTCCTTCTCCTCTTCCTTTTAGAAATATCTCATGAAAATTAAAGACATAGCCCAGGCCAGTTTAGCACAGTGGATAGGGTGTCGACCCCCAGGCTGAAGGCTCCCAGGTTTGATTCCTGTCAAGGCTGTGGACCTGCGTTGCAGGCTCCACCCCAGCCCCTGTCAGGGTCGGGGCATGTGCAGGAGGCAACCGATCCATGTGTCTCTCTCACATCAATGTTTGTCTCTCTTCTCTCTCCCTTTCACTGTCTCTGAAATGCATTGGGGGAAAAATCCTAAAGTGAGGAATAAAATAAAAAAGTTTAGAGACATAAAAAAGGTTTTTCATAATATAGTATATGCATCAGATGACTTTTAAAGTTTCAAAGCTGAAAACCAGACAGAGCAGTGGTAACTGCTGTGGCAGAACTCAGGAAACACAACCTTGGTGCCTGCAAATAGTGGCTGGGGCAGGAATTTGAGAGCTGGTGTTCCTGAGAGCACTCAAGGCAGCTTCAGAATTCAGAGGCTTCGCCCCCAGATCCTTGCAGTGACGCCTGTCACTTAACACAAGTCCTGCCCACTCCTGGTGCTTCCAATTAGACCCCAGGGACAAGCAGGGGCCACTGCACATCTAAGGAGAGCCAGCTAGTAAGACAGATCAAAACAGGAAGAATACAATGAATGGGAGAGAGAAAACTCAGAAGCACATAAAAACCTAAAACCAATAGAATCCTTACTCAGCTTTAGAAAGGCCAAAAGTGAAAGAACCAAATGCCATTAAAAGAAGAATGACAGGCTATCAAAGAACTCTCTCAATTAAAAACAACACAGACCAAACAAAGAATTCAATGGAAGGGCTGGAGCATAAAATAGAAAATCTCCAGGAAGTAGAAACAGACAAAATAAAAAACAGGAGGGGAAAGACTTAGGCATCCACACAGGAACACTGGCCTAAGAGCTCCAACTTCTGAGTAAGAATAGTCACTAGACAAAAGCGTAAGTGGAAAAAGTAACAAAGAAACAAAAACAATTCCCGGAGAGGAGAGAAGATCTGCAGACTTAATGATCATAATAAAATCAAAAGCTACATGACAAACTATATCATAAAATTTCAGAATCCCAGAGATAGGGAAGGTACCAAAAGCTTCTGAGGTCCTAAGAGACGAAAGGTCTGGGGTGAAAATGGCTAAAATGGGTCCTGTACAAGGCACCAGAAGATGACAACAGACTTAAGAGCAACACTAAATGAGCAAACAGTAGAAACGTCTGAAAACTCCCAAAGTCAGTTTCAACCGAGAATTCTATATCCTATGAAATAGGAGGCATTTCAGTGAGGCAACATCTCTAAAAATGTCTGCCTATGTACCATTTCCCAGGAAAATGTGCTCCAGGAAAACAACGGAGTATAACGGGACCGAGGGCAACATGGACTAGAGTAGAGAGGAGATTCACCCCAGAAGAGCAGTTCTGCGAGATCCCAGGTGACTCCAAGAGATAAGCCGGGGAAACGGCCCAGAGCAGGCCTAGGGGAAACCAGTCATGCTGGGGTCGGATAACAAAAGGCCGGGAAGGCTGTTTCCAAGAAAAATATGAAACAGATGTGTTTCTTTCTTTTCTTTTCTTTCCTAAATATGTCTTTATTGAGTTCAAAGAGAGGAAGGGAGAGGGAGAGAGAGATATAGAAAAACATCAATGATGAGAGTTATTGATCGGCTGCCTCCTGCACGCCCCCAACTGGGGATCGAGCCCACAGCCGGGCATGTGCTCTAACCAGGAATCCAACCTCGATCTCCTGGATCCTAGGTAGATGCTCAACCCCTGAGCCAAGCCAGGCCGGGAAAAACAGTGTTTCATAGATGGAAAATGTTTTCAATAGGCATGTGAAAAATGTCAATAATTCGAGAGAAAACAGCTGTTCCAAACAATCAAGGGAATAGTCATGAAATTAATTCCACACACACAGACAAATGAGCAATTCCTAAATATTAAATTAGTGTAGCATAAATGGAGTGTTTCTGTCTAATAGTCATCTTTTTGTACCTGATTATTAGAGTGTTAAGTACAAAAGTTTGTTTCTGCCACCAGGAAGACCAGTCTACTTACTGCATCTGGTTATGTGACATCATGTTGGCTCGAAAGAGGGGGACTGAATTGTCCTGGCTAAGTGGGGAGTGTTAGATGTCAGTAAAATTTGAGAAAGACAATAAAGGGTATACAAGGAAGAGGCACAGCCACAGAACTACATGGCTCAGCAGGGGAAAACATTTGCACAGCCATAATAATGTAACATTGATTCTGATTCAATAAAATTGTGATACATGGGAGGGAACAGAGGAGGGAAATAAGGGCACGGTGGAGTGAGAAAGCTAAGCTTGCACCAGCTAGGACAGGAAATCAGTAGGCCGTGCTAAGCATTAAGTGAGCTAGTATACTTTTGTTACTTTTGTTAAAAAATAAGATTAAAAAATTAAGGCAAAACACCTTAAGGCAGATCTTTATATCACAACCATGTCATTGACATTTAGGCCAGGCTGGCTGGAGTGGCTCAGTAGCTGAGCATCGACCCGGGCACCAGGCGGCGAGCAGTTCGATTCCCAGTCAGGGCAAGTGCCAAGGCTGTGGGCTTGACCCCCAGCAGGGTGTGTGTGGGGGGCAGCCAATCGGTGTTGATGTTGATGTTTCTCTCTCATCAATGTTTCTATGTTTCTATCTCTCCTTCTCCCTTCCTCTCTCACAAAATCAATAAAAACTGTTTTTAAAAAAAGAAATTTAACCTAAATGTCAAAAACCTTTATAAAATAAAGGGGGGAGGGGGCGCATTACTAAGACAAAGGCATTCCTGAATACGTATGTTTGAATTTTAGAGAAACAGAAGAGATTTAGAAAATCAACAAAAAGAAGCCCATTTTATTTTTTACGAATCATGGCAGACAACGTTTAAATCAAACCACTAATTTCTTAACTTTTCAACTGTTCACTTACATGAATTACATCATTGATCTTCCTCTGCTTTTGCCCTAAGAAGAGAAAAAAATTAACTGATCAATTCTGATCCAAATGCCACAGAAAAATAAAAGCTGCTGATTATCTGACAGATTGATTACTAACATACAAAATGATACAAAATGTTATTCCATTGTTTATAATATCTGACAACATTTATCATTTAAATTACCTGGAAAGATGAGTCCCATAAAGTAAAATCTAAAAACTTAGCTTTACTTTCTGAGCAAACAGATATTCCCTGTTAGATGCAAATGAAAGAACATCCAAGTACAGAAGAAAACAGCAAAGCACATCGGAGCAGGCGAGGAACTTACCTAATAGACAACTTTACCTGTGGCACATCTGGGTCTCCAGCCAGTATTTGTTTCTAATCCTACATTGATTTATACCCACCTCACTTGAGTCACCAGGACCTCACAGTTGGCAGCTCTAAAAACCAGTTTCAGGCCAGGCACTGATCCCTAGATGGATCAGCATCCATGGCTACATCGCAAGCCACTTATTGGTAATCAATTAAAGTACCTTAATAAACAAATAAATGGGTTTCTACTCCATTCATAAGTAACCTCTAAACTTGAATTTGAAATGAGTGTGCTCGCCTCACTGAACACTCCTGCAGCACACAAGTCATCCTGCTCTCACAAAGGCCAGGAGAAGAGTAAAAGCTCCAAAGAGGGTCTGGGCTGGACTGTTTCCCACGCTCCTCCTGTAACATGGGCCGGGCATCGGGGGCACACAGCCCCATGACTGCAGGGACAGGGGCATGGGGGACTTTCCCTTCACTGTCTCCCCTCTCTCTCTCTACCTCTTGGCTGTTGTCATGTTTTTAATTTGGCAACGTAAGGGAAAAGAGGTCAGCGCCCCATCTAAATAGTCAGGTATGGCATGTTTTAAAAGTTCTCACAGCTCACCAGTTGAAAATCATCAATTTAGGCTAATTCTAACTCTATTCAACAAACGAGCTTATTTGGTGAGCTGTGGTTCATTGTGGGGCTATTCCAGGGGGCAAATTTAAATGTTAGCATGGAACCTTCCTGTTCTAACCCACAGAACGCCTCCAGGAGAGTGATTTTTAATTCTTGTGAAGAGTGGTTTTTAACTCGTGCCCTGTATTTCCAAAGCTGAGGTGTCACTTCTTCCTTCCATGCCACCTGATTAATTTTAGGACTCAAATAGACTTATTTCTGGAGCTAATCACAGGCTATTTGTAAAAAACTTTTGCTACACGAATGTAGAGGGTGGTCTGCCTGCAGCCCAGCCTACACCAAGCTGGGATAATCTTCTACTTAGGCAGGAATACAAACCAGGCCCTTATATTTTCATACAACAGTGTGCACCATATGGAATGAAGCTGTCATTTAAAAAAATAACCCTGTGACACTCCTCAGTAATGTACATGTCAAACCACTTCGCCCAGCAGGTAAGAATGTGGAGCAAGGTCCTCCTACATGAATGGCTCAGGCGCTAGATCCCACACCACGCTGTAATGCTTCTACTTTTAAAAGGGAACGTGGCCCAGCTGAGCATGGCTCAGCCACTGACCATCGACCTGGGAACCAGGAGATCAAGGTTCCATTCCCGGGCCACACTTTCCTCCGCAGTCAGCTAATTCCTCCCTGATGGCCCTGAGCTGGCCTCTGCCTCAGCGGAGGGACACAGCTCCCTCCCCCAGCCCCCAGGCTGCTGCTGCTCCGGCTTCCATGCTGCCCTCCCGGCCTCTGACCATCCCGACTCTGGCTTCCCAACCGCTTCTCCAGCTGCCTCTAACTTGGTTCTCAGTCTTGCCTATTTTTAACTCCTCAATCCATGCTGTCCTCACTGGGGCTCAGATGTGACATTTCACAGAGTAAAGCACACCTTTCTTGATGTATTTCTTAAGAGGATTTTGTTCAGTGCCTTGGACTTTTAAGAACATTTCTCAGTTGCAACTTCCATTTTATTTTACGTTGTGCAGTGTTGCCATTTTAACCCTCAGTTTCATTATTTTAATACATTAAAAATATGGGAGTGAAAAAAATTTAGTATCTTGAAAGCTGATCACATGATGGGTCATTCTATAAATTCTTTTCCTATGTGTCATGTATCGGGAGTTTACATTTCTGCTCTATCGGGTTTCGTTTTTCAAGTCTCAGACAACTCCTTTCATATTTCTCAGAACCCGTCTTCTCACATGTAAAACAGATATAGTTTCTATACCACCTAACTCAAAACATTTGTGAAGATCAGATAAAATGCAAGCGCAATCCATGTACTGTATCTAAAGCACAAAAGTGGCAAAACAAAGCTTTTCCAAATTGACTCAAAGCACAATGTGAACATTCAATATTTTACTGGAAAGTGTCTGAGTTGTGCACTCATTATAAATTTCTCAGTGGCATCTTAATTAAATATGTTTTGGCTACCCACTAAAGGGAAGGAAATGATAGTTACACGGTTAGCAAGAAGTACTCCCAGTGGGTTGGGTGTTTTTTTAAATAAAGAAATATGTACTACCTGCCAGTGTCAAGCACATTACTGCACCGCCTCTCTCTCTTTTTTGCTTATGTAACGTAACCTGGAGATCAGCACATAGTCGTAAAGACTTACCATAATGATTTGATAGCTCCACGGTTTTATACTGTGTGGGTGGAACAGTTTATTTTACCAGTCATTCACTGGACATGAGTTATTTCCATTATTATCCTTTTGAAAATAATGCAAAAGACACTTTGTGAATTCCTGGTTTTATCTGTATGGACCATGTCTTTGGGATAAATTCCGAGAACTAGGATCTCTTTATCAATGCATCTGCATTGAGGTGAGGTTCTGTCAGCGGTCCCTTCATGGGGTCAAACAGTTTTTCCTTACCAGCAATACATAAAGATAGCGGTTTATTCTCAACCTTACCAAAAAATTAAGTGTCAAGTTTATGGATCTTCTGCCAATAGCTGAAAAAATACAGTGTATTTATATTTCCATTTCTCTTATATGTGTAGATGTGCTTAAAGGTAATTTGCAATTCCTTTAGTGACTTGTGTGTTCATATCTTTGTGAGTAGCTTCAGATTAATTTAGTTTATTTAAGTCAGCCTAGTTTAGGCCCTTATTGATTGTTTTGTCCAAGCCCCTGCTGGCTCTCCCCTGAGCTACTGTACCAGCCACTAACTGGTGTCCCCGCTGCCACCCTATCCTCACACTGTCACTCAGTTGCTTCTCTGTTTCCCTCCCACTCCCTTTCTCTTTCTCTGTCTAATTCACCTAATTCACCTCATGTCCTTGCAAATAATCCTCCAATGGATTCCCATTACAACTAGGCTAAAATCCATGTTTCTGTGGAGGCCCAGGAGGCACATGCGGTCTTCACCCAGCACATTCCTGCAGGCGTCCCTTTCGCTGTGCAGCAGCCACCCCTGGGCCTCTCTGCTCTTTCCTTTGCTCAGTGTTCTCCCCTGAGATGCTCTGCGGGGAGCCTGTCCCCCCACCCTCTCCCCTGGCTCCCTCTCGTGGCCGGGACTGCTCAGTGTCGCTGCAGGACAGCGGCTGTCTGCAGCCACCCTGCCTCTCCTGAGGGCTCCTGTGCTGTGTGCCCCCAGCTCCTCTAGAATGAAAGGGCCTGAGGGAAGGGGGATTTGGGGGTTGTATTGTATTGTGTTGTTTTGTTAATCCTAACCCAAGGATATTTTCTCTATGGATTTTTTGAGAGACTGAAAGGAGGGGGAAAAGGGGCAGAGAGAGAGGGGGGAAGAGAAACATCCATGTGAGAGAGACACATTGAATGGTTGCTTCACCCACATACCCAGACTGGGGTGGGAATCAAGCCCACAACCCAGGTAGGTGCCCTTGACTGGGAAAAATAAGTCTGGAACCTTCAGAGCACCAACCGGTGCACTAACCACGGAGCCACACCAGCCAGGGTGAAGGGAGAGTTTTGTCCTGCGCATCCCTAGTTTTTCTGCACCTGGAATGATGCCCAATGAACGTCTGTTTCCGGAACCAGAACCAGTTAAGTTTCTCTCAATTTCCCTATGTCTTCTAAGATTTCCTCTAAAGCTATATTTTGATTTTTCATGTAAGATCAGCATTACTTGCAAATCTTAAGAGTAGTCATTCCAAATTAAAGACACGAGATCCACAAAAGTTTAAAAGGGAATTGTAATGTCCCATAAAAAAATAATGGTAACTTTAATTTGAGATAAGAAAATTTCATGTTAAAATACTTTAACTACAAAATGACATCCTAATTAGGTTATAGGAGAGTATACCAGAAAAGTGCAATGCCTCCATTTTATCTGTGTCCTTAGAATAGAGCATTCATGGGGACAGGAAGGGTTTCTCCTTAAAGAGGGCCAACCATGAAGGGTGGTGCTGATGGCGCTGCGCCACTTGCCCCGTCACTGAACAGCTGTCAGTCCCACGGGAGAGCCGCCTGCACTGCTGGAAACACACCCCGAGCGCCCTCCAGTGGGCAGACCCAGCCCCGGGAGATTAGGCCTTTGCTTCTCTTTTGAACAAAACTTTACAAAGCAGCACATAGACAGTGTAAAATAAACATAAGATTTTGTTGATATGTATACACAAGATTCACAAAGGATCAACATCCAAATATTACTTAAAGTGTTGGAAATACTGAGCCTAAGTGAATGACTTTTCAATATTTTCTAAATCTTTCCCATCAAATCATTATTAATGTTATTACCAAAAAGGAGTGTTTAAAATAGCTGCTGGAAAGAGAAAAGATCTGTTGCTCTGAGGTTTTTCTACATAATATTGCCAGTTCCTCCCTACTCACTCCTCAGGGGAAGGGGAAAAACCGGGCACTTGAGAGAACATCTAGAGCCAGCAAATTAGGAAAGTTCATACGGTCCTAACATAAAAGGCTGTGGGAAAAGTTGATGAGCAGTAATAAAATCGGGTAACAGGACTTTAGCGTCTTTATTGAGCTACTGATACTACACCAGTTATATTAGATATAGAGATAGATAAAGACAAGGGAGTGGAAGCATTCCTTTAACTTGATCTGAAATCTGTACTAGGTTATTACGAATAGCTTCTTTGAAATGCCTAAAGAAATCACCCTGGAACAAGACACAGCAACACTCATATGATTTTGTGTGACCAAATAATTCAGTTACCTATTGTAGAAAATCAGAAATGTTTTACATCTAAGTAGGTATTTCTCAGTCTCCAAACAAACTGATTTAAAATTGTCTGAAATAAAGACATTCAAAGCAAACTTTCAATGTGCTTGTACTTGATATTTTAGTGTTGTGACTTTGTTTCTATGGGAACTTCATAGGCAAATGCTGAAATCGAGGCTTCTTGTATTACTTTATCAAATATCTCCTAAATATTCAAAACAAATTGAAATGGAAGTGTAACTATCATGTTGAACATAAGAAGGTGAATTCTGTTCTCGTAAAGCCTGTTTGTTAACTGTTCTGACCGCACACTATTTATCACAGCCCTGGGCTGACTCCACTTGCCTCACCTGCTGCCAGGCCCGGGTCTCCTGAAGCTCCTCTGTCCAGGGCATTCTTGGCTTTAAAGGAAAATCATCAGAACAACTCATTAAAATCTAGCAATTTGTTTAGCTAGTAAATTCACAATATTTCCTGACTTCTACTTTTATTCTTATTCACTCCAATGAGCTTATAAACATAGGGCTGAGAGGTATGTGTTGCTTCTGAGTCCTGCACAGTCATTTTGGATGGAAATAATCAAAACTGGAGCAGGTTAAGACACACCCGCTTTATGGGGAGATTCTACAATATGAGCTGTGTTCTAAAGTTCTGTAAGCACCCCGACAACTGCATCTGGCGTGTGTGTCACCTGCAAGTCAGCTCCTCCTACTCCATAGCTGTGCTCCACCGCGATTCACATTTCTCAGCCCGGCCTCTTCAGCAGCAATATAGGGACAGTTAACACGGGCCTCACTTGTCGTTAAAGGGGCCACATGATATATCCATCAAAGGGAGTTGTAAATTTTAAAAGAATTTCATAAAGGTCCTATACTGGTCTCTGGCACTATTATCTCCTAACACTTCCCATCTATGTTAAGGTTTACCATACAGCACCATGCAGGGCACATGTTTTTCCAAATTTTTATTCCCTTTCTGTTTAAAGCTACAGTTAATGAATTCACATCACTTTTTCACAATATTTAACTAACATAAAAAAGCAGATTTCCCAGTTACAAAGTCCCATGAACCATCTGGGTCAATCCATAGGCTCCATTACTACAAATCTTAATAAAATTAAGAGCTTAACTAAAGTTTAAGTACAATAAGAGCTTTAAGACATTTCATCTATGAACTAATGAAATAATATGGCATTTATTGTTTTCAAAGATTTTTTTATTGAGTTTTTAGAGAGAACTAGGGATCAGCTGCCTCCTGCACACCCCCTACTGGAAATGGAGTCTGAAACCCAGGCATGTGTCCTGACCAGGAATTGAATCAGCAACCTCTGAGTGCATGGGATGAAGCTCAACCAACTGGGCCACAGGGGCCAGAGCGAATCTGGCATTTAAATGAAACAAATGGACAAATATATTTTCACAACTTTATGAGAGAATGGTTTCCACTTCAAAGAATAGTGTTCATGAGCCACATTGTTACCCAGAATTATTTTAAATCAACCATTTCCTCTCTTTTCCTTGTCTCCTCCATCTTCTCTGTGCCCCCCACCCCAACACCACCCATTTGGTCTTTAAAACTTTCACCTCAACAGTCTAACAGGATTCTATTGGAAAGCAGCGGTGGGGGGATGGTCAGAGGTAACCATGGAGACATACATTCTTGGGCAGGATCTGACATCTTAACGCCAAAAATTTTAAATTACAAATCAAAGTCTAAATTTGTTTCTTTCTTTTTTGCAAAGGTTGAACAACAAGCAATCTTATGAACCACACCACCTCTCTTTAGAAGAGGCAATGTAAAAACAAAATCTCTTAAGTCACTAAAGACTAAAAGTGGAAAAGTAGAAATTTTCAAGTAATCGAACTCCATGGGTTCTCCTTTGGGTAAAAAAAACAAACAAATGAATAAATAAAAATTACGATCTACAGTGCTAAGGGTGACATTTCACATTGTTCACTTATTTTATGTTTTATTTTACACAATATTCTTTCCTTCTGTGTTCAAATTGTAGTTGGAAAGGTTGAGGCAGCTCCATCCATAAAACTGAAAACAGCTCACTTAACACCATATAGACCCCTGTGTCAGTGTCTACCTTGAATTTAAAGTACAAATTCAAAGTTGTTTGCTCCTGAACTGTCCAGAGTATCAACTACCTTAACAGGTGGGGGCAAGGGTACCACCAAGCTTTTATCTGGTTCCTTCACTTAGGGACCATCTGGAAAGTTAAGAGTGGATACATAAAATGGATACTCCAATGGTGAGGTATTCAAGTTTTCATTGAGAAAGGAAGAAAACATACCTAAAACTATTCATAAAATCTCACGAAAAGCTAACTAGGGCTATAAACAGGAATGGCTGAGGACTGGAGTGACCCGGGCAGGGATGAAAAATGAAAATAAGGGAAAGACCTGAGCATTCAGGCAGTACAGAAAGAAACTGACTAGACTCGAGAGGGACGGAATAAGGAGTGGGGTGCCAGGCCTAGCCAGCCTTGGTCCCTGGCGGCCAGCCCTGAAAAAGTCAGCGTCAGGCAAAAAGGAGCCTCAGGCCATAGATCCCTCCCAAGGGACCCAGGGGACAACAAAATCCAGAGGTACACCTGAGAACAGACACCGCCCACCACCTCCTTACCTTGGACCATCAGCAGGTCAGTGAACTGCTGTCGGTGTTGTTGCTCACTGCCTCCAACATCCAACTTGGCCTTCATGGATGTGGGCGATGCTGCTACAGCCACCATGTTTCCAGCTGCCACCTTATAAACTTCAGACTCGTAGTCTGGTTCTACTGGCCCTGAGCTTCGGCCCAGCTTCAGGCTGGCATTGGGCTTCAAGCAGCAGCTAAGCTCGTTGCCCATTGTGTACCTTCACTCCTCAATTCTGTCACCACCTTTACCTGTCACCCACCTTCCCTGCCTTCAGCAGTCTCTCCTCCAAAACAATGACACAGCTGGCACCCTTCAAGCAGGCACAAACTAGCTTTCTGATGGCCTGGCTGCCAGGCACAGGGCCCGACAAGGGCTCAGGGCCCCTGCCACACACCCTCTGCTTTGCTGCTACTGCCTCCTTTTAGTTGACTAGTATGTGAGGATGGCGACCAACCAAACTAATTCAAAAGGGGTAGGGAACAGACTAACACTGAGAACTACAACCACTTCCAGAAGAGAACACAACCAAAGCTCCTCCTCCTTCGTAGCCAGTTCTCAACTGAAGAGCATTCTCCTGGCTGGGACCAGCCAACCAGAACACATTCCGTGGTCACCTGGCTACCAGAGACCAATCACGCAGAATTCTCGCTATGTGCCCGCCTCACAGAAAAAGCATATGATTGGCTGGTGGGCATGGCTCAGTGGTTGAGCATTGACCTATGACCCAGGAGACGGAGGTTGGGTTCCCAATCAAGGCACATGCCTGGATTGCAGACTCATCCCTACTAGGGGCCTGCAGGAGACAGCCAATCAATGACTCTCATCATTGATGTTTCTCTCTCACTCTCCCTCTCTCTTCCTCTCTCTGAAATAATAAAAACTCTAAAGAAAAATAAAAAACATGTTTTACACTGCCTGTCCCCTGCTCTCCACCTCCCAAAGTCCAGACTTCTGTTCTTCTTCACCGCATCAGTAGATGTGCCACAGACTCAGGTTTCCATTCATTACTGGGGTGGGGAATGTCTAGCCCACTGGCTGTATGCTGCTTGAGAAATAATTTGATCTGGCCCTGCCACGTCAACCGCAGGTGGAACTTGAAATTCAATAAATCTAGGAACATTTTTAATAGCTAATTTTTAAGTTGATGATTTTGTATGGCGGGAGAATAATGTTATAAATATCCAAATGGCCCTTGGCAGATAAAAGGTTCCCCAACCCTACATGATTACAGGCTGCCTGGAACTCTCAGGTTGTGTGCGAAGTACAGAAGGCATTTGCTAATGCAAGCAAGCCGCTGTCATTAGCAACTCAGTTTCTTTGGGTCTGACAACTGAGTACTTTGATGTGTTTCTCACCAAACTTATTTACACCCTGTTGACCACTTTCCTAAGTAAATGCTCCTCCTCTTTACCTTCCAGAAACTATTAGTTTTCACCTGCATCTTGACCGTAGCAACCCCTGGAGCCCCGGGCCTACTCTTGATAAACAGACTGTAAATGAGGCTCAAAGATACCTTACCCCTCCACTTACTCAGGGGTAGAATAGGAACCAAACTCATCCCTCCCAGTTCAGACATGCAGGAATTCACCGATTTGCATTTCTCATTTCTGTTTCTCCCTACCACAAAGAGAGTTTCCAGTTTTTCTTTCTTTGCCAATAATAAAGCTTAAAGCACGATTTTCTCACTCCAGATTGAGAAACTCAGAGTGGGGAACCACTATCCTGATTTGATGAAGACGATGATAATGATGGTAACATTTGGCAAACACCTACTGTGCTCCCAATCTTCTTTCAAGTGAGATATCTATTTAACCATCCAAAACAATCCTCATTTTACAGACTTTGCAGAAGAAATTGAGACACAGAAGTAAAGTAAAGCTTCTGAGGGTCACATGATTGTTCATGGGTGGAGCCAGGATATGATTCCAGATAACGTGGGATAAGGACTTTCTATCAGGATTTTTTTTTTTTTTTAATGTGGATCTTTAATATATTTTCTGTCTTTCAACAGTAAGTTTCTCCAATGTGCCAGACACTGTATGTGTGAAACACTCCCACCTCCAGTGAGTCCAGCAGATAAAAAAAACAAAGGCTTAGAGAGTCCCATGGTCTGAGGCCACAAATTGGGAAAGTACTTTAACCTGGGACTCAAACCTTGGTCTGCCTGACCCCAAAGTACATTCTGGTGTAAAGAGTCGGAGTTTTATTCTGGAAACACAGACCAATTGATGCTTGGAAGTGTGTGTGAGGGCAGAATGGCAGGAGATGAGGTCAGAAGAGGGGTCCCCAAGTACCCTGCAGGCCTTGGAAAGGACTTCACATCATAGCCTGGAGGAGCAAGACAATCATGGAGAACCACTGAACTTGATATTTTAACAAAGGTCCTTGGCTCCTGTGTAAAGCCTAGACTAGATGTATCAAAATGTTTGCAAACCTCTTATTAATAGATATAAACTCATTTATCAGGACATCTTAAAGGGTTGGAGTAAGAAACAAAGGAGGACTATCAGGGGCCCTGGCCTCAAATCCGAAGCCTTCTTGGTACCCTTGCCTTCCCACTTGGCCATCCTAATGACCCATCTGATAAACTAAATGAAAGGTCATTTTAAACAAGCCTCAGGCTGATCCATGAGCCCTTTACCCCAGGATCATTCAGTTGACATCTCTTCCCCAAATTTTAGGCCAACTGGTTGCTCCCCCATCCCCTCCCTGATGTCTGTTTTCTATTTCTTTGTCTTGCACCCAAGTCCCCAGTCTTGAGGCGCCATCCACCCCAACTCAAGCCTCACTGCTACCAACTGCCAACTGGTTCCAACTGCCAACTGCCAAGATTTCAGCTTACTCTCCTTTCTTGCTCCCCTTCCCTCCTCTATCAGTTATTTTTTCTCTCTCTCTCCCCACTTCCATTCCTGGCGAATGGAAAAATGAAAGCCTCCTCTGATATCTACAAATAACATTTCAGGAAAGTGGGCAATCTCTATTAGTCTATTATGGGAACAAAGTTAATGGCTATCCAGCCCAATCTGGAAACTCCCAACGTACTATCAAATCACAGGTTATGGCTGCATGAGCAGAAACATAGTTCAGTGTTGGATCAAACTGGGAGCAGCATGCTCCTCTCAGAAGGCTTTCGTTAGTGTCCAAAGCCCTCTTGAGATGCTGAGGGCTCCATTCTTATGGAAAGAGCCCTCATCAGTCACTTCCCTAAAGATGCATGTACTGCTTGGCCAGCATGGCTCTGTGGTTGAGCTTCAATCTAGGAACCAGGAGGTCATGGTTCGGTTCCTGGTCAGGGCACATGCCCATGTTGCGGGCCATGTCCCCAGTAGGGGCCGTGCAGGAGGCATCCGATCAATAACTCTCATCAATTGATGTTTTTTTCTCTCTCTCTCCATGTCCCTTCCTCTCTGAAATCAATAAAGACATATTTAAAAAGACATATTCAAAACAACTCATTTTTTCCTCCTACTTGTCTTTCCATGTCCTCCACAGGCCCCTACCCAAGGCCTATTGACTCCATCAACATTTACCTGTCCTTCTTCTATAGGCCGCCTTTTGATTATTATTATTATTGTTCCTTGGAAACAAAAGACCAAACTGGTTCTCTTTCTCCAAGAGCAATGAACCCATTAAACAAATTTCAAAACCCTGCGTGAGGTAAGTGTGCCAGTTCAGCCCAGGCTCTTGGGCTGATCCACTCACTTGACCACAGTTAGGAACTGACATGAAACATTCAGGAAGTGGTGCTTCTATAAGCTGAGTACAACCTACATGCCCAGGGCCTAGGAAGAGCAACACCAGTAGGGCCGCTGGCCTGAGACCTCACTGTCAGCAAGGGCTTCAGTGCCCGCAGATTATACCTATCATTAGAGAGAAGTGTTGGCAGGTTGGCACAAAGATGATATCACTGTCCAACTTAAGTCAATACCTGTTATCTCACTACCGGGCCATATCTGTAATGAACTATGGCCCAACACTTTTAACAACTCCTCTGATAGCTCCCTTCATCGCCTTGGAAATAGTGTAATTACAGTAAACCAAATGTGTACGGGTTGCATGTGTGGGTTGAATTGTTTACTTCTTAGATATTGACATTTAGATTATACCAAGGGGCCTGGCTGGTGTGGCTCAGTTGGTAGGCTGGCGTCCCATGCACCAAAAGGTTGGCAGTTCAATTCCTGGTTGGGGCACAGTTTCAGATTTGCTCCCAGTCAGGGTACCTCTGTCTCTCTCTCTCTCTCTGTCTCTGTCTCCCTCTCTCCCCCTCTTCCCTGACTCCATTCCCCTCTCTCTAAAAATCAATAAAAACATATTAAAAAGAAAAAATAAAATATATCAAGGGGCAGTGGATGAGGGACATCTGCAATAGTGTCAACAATAATTTAAAATCAAATCAAATACACCACAGAGGAGGATTTGAGATCTTGCTCCCCAGCAAATGTTCCCCGTTTAGTTCAAATAAACTCTTAAAATTCTAAGATATATATACTACTAATGGTGTAACCGTATTTCTGAATTTTCTTTTCTTTCTACCCTTTTTCTTTTTCTCGGTTTGGTTTATTGTGAAGGCCGCCTGAGTGTTCCTGGACCTCTGAAAGTCCCTCTGAAGACCCAAAACAGAGCTAAGGTGGCAAAGCCGGCCTGGCCAGCACTAAGAGTTCCCTCATTTTACTCCCTTACTTAGACAAAGAAATGTTGTAAAGTCCCAGAGCCACAAGTGTTCTTCCCAGGCTAATCAGGTTTTGAGTTCTTGGATGATAAGGCTTCCAAAGGGGGCCATCCACACACGAGTGACAGAAGTCTAGATGTGTAACTCTTACTGGGACTCTAAATTGTACAAAGCTATGAAAGTTTTTATCCCATCGCCTTTTATCCCCTCTGCCCTGTTCCACCTCCACCCAGCCCCCACCCCTGCAATCAGCACACTGCTGTCCATGGCCATGAGTTCCCTCCTTTTCCTTTCTATTTTGCTCAACCCCTCCTCCCCCCGCCCCCACCCCAGCTGTGGGCCTGCTCTCTATTTATGAGTCTGTCTCTATTCTCTCTGGTACTTCAGTTTTGAACATTTCTTTAAGTGACCCGAGTGATCAGTAAGTTTTTAGGGGCCTGGTTCGTGATTGTTCTCTAGAACCTTTCAAAAGCTCTAACCTGCTACCCAATGTATGTCTGTTTTGCGTCCTTCATCCCTTCTCGAAACTGCTGCATCCATTCTTTCAACACACTTATTCAATACCTGGGCATTTCGGTTGGTTGTGTTCCCATTCTGATTTGTTTCAATGTCTTTTTTATTTCTTTCTTGATCTCATTGTTAAGTGGCATGTCGTTGTATAGTAACATGTCCTTCAGCCTCCATATCTTTGTTTGTTTTTCAATTTTCTTTTTGTGACTGATTTCTAGGTTTGTATCTTTATGGTCAGAGAAGATGCCTGATATGAGTTCAATCTTCTTAAATTTATTGAGACTTGTTTTGTGTCCTAACATGTGGTCTATCCTATGTGCACCTGAAAAGAATGTATATTCTTCTCCTTTGGGGTGAAATGCTCTGTAGATATCAATTACATCCATCTGATCAAGTGTGTCATTTAAGGCTGTCATTTTCTTGTTGATTTCCTGTCTGAAAGATCTATCCATAGATGACAATAGGGTGTAAAATTCCCTACTGTGACTGTATTTCGGTCAATCTCTCCCTTTTTGTCCATCAATATGTGTTTTACATATTTGGGTGCTCCTATGTTGGGGTGCATAAATGTTTACAAGGGTATATCCTCTTGCTGCATTGCTCCCTTTATGATTATGTAGAGTCCTTCTTTCTCTCTTCCTATAACCTTTGTTTTAAAGTGGATTTTGTCAGATATGAGTACTACCATCCCAGCTATTTTGTTCTTTCTATTTGCATAAAATATCTTCTTGTATCCCTTGACATCTGGTCTGTGGGCGTCTTTCGTTCTGAGGTGGGTCTCTTGTAGACAGCATATATATGGGTGTTGTTTCCTGATCCATTCAGTTACCCTATGTCTTTTGATTAGAGCATTTAAGCCATTCACATTTAAAGTGATTACTGATAGGTATGTATTTATTATTTATTGCATTTTATTCGTTTAAACATGTTTCTCACTTCCTGTTTTCCCCCTTCTCTTCTTCGTGCCCCTTCTCCTTCTCCTTCTTCTTAAAGAAGGCCCTTTAACATTTCTTGTGAGAATGGTTTGGTGGTAACAAATTCCTTTAGCTTTTACTTCTCTGGGAAGATCTTTATTTCTCCTTCAATTTTCAGTGATAGCTTCGTTAGATAGAGTAATCTTTGCTGTATATCCTTGTTTTTCATCACTTGAAATATTTCATGCCAATCCCTTCTGAACTGAAATGTTTCTGATGACAAATCAGCTGACAGTCTTATGTGATCTCCCTTATAGGTAATTAACTGTCCTTCTCTTGTTGCTTTTAAGATTCTCTCTTTGTCTTTAACCTTTGCCATTTTAATTATGATGTGTCTCAGTGTGGGCCTCTTTGAGTTCACCTCTTTGGGACTTTATGTGCTTCATGGACTTGGGTGTCTTTTTCCTTCCCCAGGTTAGGGAACTTCTCTGTCATCATTTCTTCAAATAGGTTCTCAACCCACTGCTAGCCTTCTCTGTCTGGTACCCTTATGATGCTCATGTTCTTACTCTTCATGATGTGCCAAGGTCCCTTAAAGTATCCTCATTTTTTAAATTCTCTTTTTCTTCTTTCTGCTCTGAATAGATCTTTATTTTCTACTTTTTTTCCACATCTCTGATTTGATCCTCTGCTTCATCAAGCCTCCTGTTTCTTCCTTTCAGTGTAGTCTTCATTTCAGATCTTGTATTCTTCATTTCTGATGGGTTCTTTTTTATGGTTTCTGTGTCCTTTCTCATGCTGTTGAGCATCCTTATAACCATCACTTTGAACTCTATAACTGATATAATGTTTGCCTTCATTTCATTTAGTTCCTTTTCTGGAGATGTCTCCTTTTCTTTCATTTGGGGCTTATTTCATTGTCTCCCCATTTTGGCTGCCCGTTTGTGTTTGTTTCTATGTATTACATAGATCTGCTATGCCACTCAGTCTTTTTTAAGTGGCCTTATATAGTAGGGTTCCTGTGGGATCTAGTGGTGCAGTCTCTTTGGTGACCTGTGTTAGATGCCCCAGGAATGACCCCTGTCCTTGAGCTACACAAGTCAGTTTGTCCAAGATTCTGTCTGGAGGAAACAGAGTTCAGCAGGGTGTGGCTGCCAGGAATAGGGAGGATGGGGTCAGTAGATCTTCCATGAGGGAGAGGTGGGAGATGTGGCCCCCACCAGAGAGTCACACAATTCAGTCTGTCCCAAATTTTGCTCCCACCTCAGCAAGATGGAGCCACTAGCTGTCATGCAGGTGGAGCTGCTGGAGGGTGGGGTTAGTAGATCTCCCATGAAAGGGAAGCACCAGAAAAGTTCACAAAATCATGGAGAGAAGGGCCACCCACCCTAAAGCCACACTACTCCCCTTGAGTCTGCCCAGACCTCTGCACCATGGCCAAAGCAGCTGACTCTTCAGCTGGGCATAAGCTCCACAGGGTGGGGTGAGAGAGAGTCCAGAGGGAGTCCAGAGGGCGAGACTATTGCTTTCCCTCAGGCTGATGCCACATGCAGGGGAGTGCTCCACCGGAGAAAGATGACATCTGCTGCATGGGAGAAGAACTCAGCACAAAGGTCCTGGTGGATGTCCTTCAGATCTTCCCCCAGAGCCACAAACCCCATATTCTGCTCACTCAGCTTTTACCCACTCCTCATTTTCTCCACCAGAGCCTAGGGTGAGTAGTTGCAAATGAGATTTTGTGCATTGGCCCTTTAAGAGGGTGCCTGTTGCCCTGGCTGGTGTGGCCCAGTTGGTTGAGCATCATCCTACCCACTGAAAGGTCACTGGTTTTATCCCCAGTGAGGGCACATGCCCAGGTTGCTGGTTCAATGCTGGGTAGGGAAGGTATGGGAGGCATCCAATCGATGTTTCTCTCTCTCCCTTCCTCTCCCTCTAAAATCAATTTTAAAAACATACTGAAGATGGTGCCTGTCTATCATCAATAAATCAGCAAACAGTTAGAGTTGGTGAGGATGTGGAGAAGAGAGAACCCCTGTGCACTCTTAGTAAGAATGCAGACTGGTGCAGTCACTGTGGAAAACAGTCTGGAGTTACCTCAAAAATATTAAAACCAGAACTGTCTTAGCACCCAGAGATTCCACTTCTGGTAATATACCCAAAGAAACCTGAAACACTAATTTAAAAGAAGATATGCACCTCTGTGTTCACTGTAGCATTATTTACAGCAGCCAAGATTTGGAAGCACCCAAGTGTTCATCGATACACGAGTGGATAAAAAAGCTGTGGGACACTTGCACAAAGGAATACTACTCGGCCATAAGGAAAAAGGAAATCTTACCCTCTGTCACAGCTTGGATGGACCTGGAGAGCATTGCGTTAAGTGGAATAAGCCAGCCAGAGAGAGAAATACCATATGGTTTCACACCTATGTGGATCTAATGGACAGAATTAACAAACAAAAGAGAAACAAACTCCTAGATATAGAGAACAGACTGACAACTGTCAGACGGGAGGACGGTTGGGGGCTGGGTGAAAAAAGTGAAGGGATTAAGAAAACAAACCTCAGAGACAAAGACAACAGCCTGGTGATTACCAGTGGGAAGGGGGTGGGGGAAGGTAGAAGAGGGTACCGGGGGGTAAATGGTGATGGAAGGAGCCCTGATTGGGGCTGTGAACACACAACACAATGTACAGATGATGTATTATAGAATTGTACACCTGAGACCTATATAATTTTATTAACCAATGTCACCCCAATAAAGTTAATAAAAAATAGATAAAAGTTTAAAAAAGAAAAAATCGAATGTGTGATCATATTGTCTACACTTTGAATATAATTATAGTTTATTTTTAATTGTTTAGCTCATTACTATCTTTACAACACGTTATGTGAAAATGTTGATAACAACACAAGTAGTAATTATGCTTAAGTGAAAGCACAAAAATAGTTTGTGGAATACACTTCTAAGAATTTATGGATCAGGTATGTCTTTATTTTGTCATTCTTTCCACCTTTCGCAGTAGAACACCTGCACCTGCATCACACAAATACAGCCACCTGTGATATTTGGCCCACTTTCACTTAACGGAAACCACCACTTTTCACATCTTTCTATGTGTTATGAAATTATATCTGTTATGCAGAAGAATAGAATATATTTTATTGAACACTATGCTAGCTGCTTTTATAACTTTAAATATTTAGACATGTGGTCCATGAGTCTCTCTTTGTGTTCTTGTCCTGGCCTCTGCAAACATTAGGAGGAGGAGTTTTTCCAATGAGGAAAATTCTAACAAAATCCAATTAAATTTAAATGCAGATACACTCTAATGCCAGTAGGGGACACACTGTCACTTCCTCCAAGAGTAACTTCCAGGTTGATGGCTGATGAAGGCTTTTTTTTTTTTTTTTTCGCCCCCAGAAACATCCAATAAAGGCACTTTTTATTTTCTTTATATTCAACAATCTTAACACCAGAAATTCAGCAAATAGAAGTAAATACTTTTTTTTCTGGGATTTCTTGTTTGCTAATTGGCTTTCCCTTCTTTCAGCAACTCAAAGGTTAAAATGGAAATTAAAAAATTCATGATTAGGTCTTTGAAATTAATATATACTTGACACTAGTTTACCAATCTGATCACTGAAAAGGACAATCAAATGACTGGAAATTAAAAAAAAAAAAAAAATTTAAATTTAAAAATAAATTTTAAAAAATGACTGGAATTATGTGTGGCTAGGGTGCTTTTAGCATGAGGGGCTCTGTCACTCAACCCTTGGCAGCCTAGCTGTCCTCACCATTGGGCTGTGGTTCTAAGATCAGGCTGGTTGACTGTGCTGTCATCTAGAAATATTATTGAGTGTGAGATACACTGTATAGTAAGGCTCCTGGGGGCTACAGGAAGGGTGGGAGAAACAGAAGAAAATGTCACAGTGAGTTCCTATAAAAGTGTGTTTTTTCCTTACTTAAAATGTCAATCACTTAAGCATTATAATTTTTCTCATGATCCATGAGCTGCTTGAGTGCAATGTCATGTGCAGCTCTATGATAAATTCCTTAGATACTTCAACTTGTAGTGATGATATTTGAGCAATGGGTTACAATGCTGTCCTTAATATAATACCTATAATCAAACCCTGTAAAGACCTATTATAAAGGACCTTTAAAATAATGATAAAAGTTTGATGTAACACTTCAGTGTTTTGCCAGGCCAGCATAGCTCAGCGGTTGAGCGTCGACATGGGATCCAGGAGATCACGCTTCGATTCCTAGTCAGGGCACAGGCCGGGTAGTGAGCTCGATCCCCAGCGATGGGCATGCAGGAGGCAGCTGGTCAATGACACTCTCATCATTGCTGCTCCTATCTCTCTGTCCCCCTTCCTCTCCCTGAAATGAATGAAAATGTATTTTAAAAAAAAAAAGATTTCAGTGTTTTATTTTCTTAAGCAATAAAAGGAGCTAAGATTTTTCTATTCCTATTATTGACTTACTACAATAAAATGTAATGCCCTATAGAATATTGCAGGATGAGCATTTTATTGCAGTAAATGAAAGCCAATAATAAACATATGTCAAATTTGAGACAGTGTGACAAAACAAATGTATTCGTGGCAAAGGTGTGTGTGAGCACAGGCTGCCCATTTGCGAACAAGCTGGGGGCTCGCGGTCTCTCTGGGCCTCAGTATTGTCATCTGTTGAATAAGAGTGGTGGAAAAGACTCTCTCAGATCCAAAAAACAGACAGAACAACTTTAACCAGTTAACTCTCACTTCATGCTTTAATGAGATTGGAATTACATTACTCAAGGGGGAACCTCAGAGAATACTTTCCATTCATTTCTAAATATTAACTTTATTTTCTAAGCCATGTGGCACCCATCACCACCGCGCCTCACTCCTGCTGCTCTCTGCCCACAACGCCCTCATCTTTCTTCTTGCCCCGGCAAGCCGCCCCTCCCGCACCCCAATAAACCTGCAGGATACCTTTGCCAGCGGCCCAATACCAAGCTCCTCTCTTTCTGTGCACTCGCAGGTCTCAGTTCCCACCTGCTACAAGGTAGCAGTTGCTACCGGGGCCTCCCCCATAAACAGGGCGCTTCTCTAGGGAAGGCAGGACTCCCTCCTCTCCTCCCTGCAGCTGCTCAGCCACAATCTGGGACATGCCTGGAGCTCAACAAGTGTCTGACACATTATTTAAACTTAATTACAACGGAAAGGGCAATCTTCCTACAGAGACAGATTCACATTCCTCTGCAGCGGTATTGGAGAGGTGACAATAACTTTTTGAGAACCTCTAGAAAATAAACTATCTTTAGCCCAGCTTAGAAGTATCCATTGATTTTTGAAGTGTCCCTTGATTTGTAGAGAGCACAACACTATAACAAGGATCAAAACTGAAATAGCCTACACGACGTTAGCACAATTCTCTTCCTTAAAGGAAGCCAATATCTAACCCCAGTCCCTGTAAGAAGCTGAAAGTAATATCGCTTTTTCATAACACAGAATACCAACAGTTTTAAATGCTCGGGTTTGTTGTATGTTTTTAAAACTAATTCAGGTAGGTCGGCCTCCTCTTATTCCTATCAACTCGTTTTCATCGAGCTGTCATTCTTCCCCATCAGTGTCCCTGCAAACACACAAAAGATGGGGCAGAGGGAACATCTCCTTGATGCCCTTTAAAGTCCAGAGCATTGCTCAGGGTTTCCGTTGGCCTGACAAAGTCAAACGACCCATCCACGCCAGCTCCCAGCATTGCCTCCATTTGTCTTCACCGGCGGCAGGGACATGGAAGAGACAGTGCATTTTATTGGCAAGTTCCAGTGCAGCTTTGTCTTTGGGGTAAGACAGGACAGTGCACTTTCTGACGTGGCCAACTAGCCACATATGAGAGTCTGCATGATCGCTCCGGGTGCAGGGGGCACTCTGACCATCAGTGTTCACACAAAGCCGACGACAGGGTGCGCCTGTGGCTGGACTGGGTGGAGGTGGGGTGTCCTCAGATTCCCGGCTGAGGCCCAGACTCTCCCTCAGGCCCCCAGAGCACTGCGCTGGAACCAAGGGCCTTCAAAGGGCATCAGAGTATCTTTGCAGCTGGAAATAAGGTGAAATTAGTGAGGCCCCGGAGGGGGGAGTGTGTTTAGGGTGCTGTGGAGGCGGCAGTGCTGGGAGAGCCCGGCCCCTGCCAGGAGCCACTCGGGCGCCTCTGCGTCTGCTTCCCTGCGGCATGAGCCGGGGCCAGGGAGGGTCATGGAAGGAGGTTCTAGCATCAGCATCAGGCCCGTCAGAGCACTTGGGGTGTGCATTCCAGACGGGCTGTTTACAGACACATGGCACACGGGTGCGGTCACGGGGGTCCAGCTTGCTCTCACAGCTGGTCTTCAATAATGACGGCGATCATTCGTCATCGCTCTAGTCCCAAGCGGGGCTCGGGCTCTTCGGGCCTCTTTCCAGCAGCTCCCCTAGATCTCTCAGGACCCTCGCTCCTTTCTCCAGATGTTTCTCCATATTCTCTCTGATCTTCCTTAACTCTTTAAACTTATCTCTCAACTCTGACAAAATATTATCAACACTCCTCTCTTCCGCCGCAGGCTGAGCACCGTGTTCAGCTTCTGGAGGAGAAACTTGAGCAGCGGGTTCTCCCCCGGGGCTCAGCCTGCCTGTGGCCCAGGTGTGGGCACCTGTGCGGTGAGGGCCAGTGGCCTCCAGAATCCGCAGGGCTCCTCGCAACACAACTGCGCTCCTGCTCAGCTCCAGCTCTTCCTCCCAAGGCTCCTGCTCGGGTGTGTACGCAGGCAGCAGCTTCCTCGTGGTCTCGCGACTCTCACTGAGCTCCTCCCAGGAGCAGAGAGGAGCCCGAGACTGGAAAGGAGCTGCAGGTGGAAAAGAGCTTGGGCTCCGTGACTTGGGGGTCTTTGGAGGCTCCAGGGGCCACCCGTTGATGCTGACCTCGCCAGGGCTGCTCTGGGAGGGCTGGGGCAGCAACCAGGAGTCGGGTGTCAGCTGCACCTCCTTGTTACCGCCATAATGCCCCCGTGGGGTGAGCGAGCTGCAGGGGAACACAGATCGCAGTTCCCTTGGCTTCTTCAAGTTCTCAAAAAAGGACCTGATGTAGACCTCATCCAAGCATGGCCAGCTGTCTGCGAACTTGCAGGATACGGTGCTCCCTGATGTTTCCAGGCCATGCTTGGTGTTTTCTCTGCTCTCAATCTGCACAAGAAAAACAAGGGATTGCTTAGTAGACTTAAGGTTCTTTGGCAAAGGCTAGAAAAACAATCATACTAGTAGCCTAACAGGTCACATCACAAGCTGTACAATCAGAGGTAAAGGAAACTACCCCACCCACTGTGCCCACTGCCTCATCTTAACCCAATAAGAAATAAAGCTGAAGTTTACTTTTTTGTCTCTATTTTTCACAAGACAAGTTTGGCATAGTAAGAATTAATAACTTACTTAACCAAAAATTATCTGACCCTTTGTGCATTAATGAAAACTGCTCCATCTCTGTTGCACATTAAAGGGACACAATGGCAGGGTGTGTGGTTTTAAGAGAATCCTTAATCAAGGCTTTAGTAAAAAAGTGTAGTACGCTAGTGACAGGTATAACCAAAAATATTCTCTGAATTAATATTATGACTTATGTGGAATTAAACCTTTCAACTTTGATTTACACTTCAGATATAGTTTCTAAGTGTGTGTTAAGCATGGGGGCCACAAATCCATTCCTTCTCCTCTTCCTTTTAGAAATATCTCATGAAAATTAAAGACATAGCCCAGGCCAGTTTAGCACAGTGGATAGGGTGTCGACCCCCAGGCTGAAGGCTCCCAGGTTTGATTCCTGTCAAGGCTGTGGACCTGCGTTGCAGGCTCCACCCCAGCCCCTGTCAGGGTCGGGGCATGTGCAGGAGGCAACCGATCCATGTGTCTCTCTCACATCAATGTTTGTCTCTCTTCTCTCTCCCTTTCACTGTCTCTGAAATGCATTGGGGGAAAAATCCTAAAGTGAGGAATAAAATAAAAAAGTTTAGAGACATAAAAAAGGTTTTTCATAATATAGTATATGCATCAGATGACTTTTAAAGTTTCAAAGCTGAAAACCAGACAGAGCAGTGGTAACTGCTGTGGCAGAACTCAGGAAACACAACCTTGGTGCCTGCAAATAGTGGCTGGGGCAGGAATTTGAGAGCTGGTGTTCCTGAGAGCACTCAAGGCAGCTTCAGAATTCAGAGGCTTCGCCCCCAGATCCTTGCAGTGACGCCTGTCACTTAACACAAGTCCTGCCCACTCCTGGTGCTTCCAATTAGACCCCAGGGACAAGCAGGGGCCACTGCACATCTAAGGAGAGCCAGCTAGTAAGACAGATCAAAACAGGAAGAATACAATGAATGGGAGAGAGAAAACTCAGAAGCACATAAAAACCTAAAACCAATAGAATCCTTACTCAGCTTTAGAAAGGCCAAAAGTGAAAGAACCAAATGCCATTAAAAGAAGAATGACAGGCTATCAAAGAACTCTCTCAATTAAAAACAACACAGACCAAACAAAGAATTCAATGGAAGGGCTGGAGCATAAAATAGAAAATCTCCAGGAAGTAGAAACAGACAAAATAAAAAACAGGAGGGGAAAGACTTAGGCATCCACACAGGAACACTGGCCTAAGAGCTCCAACTTCTGAGTAAGAATAGTCACTAGACAAAAGCGTAAGTGGAAAAAGTAACAAAGAAACAAAAACAATTCCCGGAGAGGAGAGAAGATCTGCAGACTTAATGATCATAATAAAATCAAAAGCTACATGACAAACTATATCATAAAATTTCAGAATCCCAGAGATAGGGAAGGTACCAAAAGCTTCTGAGGTCCTAAGAGACGAAAGGTCTGGGGTGAAAATGGCTAAAATGGGTCCTGTACAAGGCACCAGAAGATGACAACAGACTTAAGAGCAACACTAAATGAGCAAACAGTAGAAACGTCTGAAAACTCCCAAAGTCAGTTTCAACCGAGAATTCTATATCCTATGAAATAGGAGGCATTTCAGTGAGGCAACATCTCTAAAAATGTCTGCCTATGTACCATTTCCCAGGAAAATGTGCTCCAGGAAAACAACGGAGTATAACGGGACCGAGGGCAACATGGACTAGAGTAGAGAGGAGATTCACCCCAGAAGAGCAGTTCTGCGAGATCCCAGGTGACTCCAAGAGATAAGCCGGGGAAACGGCCCAGAGCAGGCCTAGGGGAAACCAGTCATGCTGGGGTCGGATAACAAAAGGCCGGGAAGGCTGTTTCCAAGAAAAATATGAAACAGATGTGTTTCTTTCTTTTCTTTTCTTTCCTAAATATGTCTTTATTGAGTTCAAAGAGAGGAAGGGAGAGGGAGAGAGAGATATAGAAAAACATCAATGATGAGAGTTATTGATCGGCTGCCTCCTGCACGCCCCCAACTGGGGATCGAGCCCACAGCCGGGCATGTGCTCTAACCAGGAATCCAACCTCGATCTCCTGGATCCTAGGTAGATGCTCAACCCCTGAGCCAAGCCAGGCCGGGAAAAACAGTGTTTCATAGATGGAAAATGTTTTCAATAGGCATGTGAAAAATGTCAATAATTCGAGAGAAAACAGCTGTTCCAAACAATCAAGGGAATAGTCATGAAATTAATTCCACACACACAGACAAATGAGCAATTCCTAAATATTAAATTAGTGTAGCATAAATGGAGTGTTTCTGTCTAATAGTCATCTTTTTGTACCTGATTATTAGAGTGTTAAGTACAAAAGTTTGTTTCTGCCACCAGGAAGACCAGTCTACTTACTGCATCTGGTTATGTGACATCATGTTGGCTCGAAAGAGGGGGACTGAATTGTCCTGGCTAAGTGGGGAGTGTTAGATGTCAGTAAAATTTGAGAAAGACAATAAAGGGTATACAAGGAAGAGGCACAGCCACAGAACTACATGGCTCAGCAGGGGAAAACATTTGCACAGCCATAATAATGTAACATTGATTCTGATTCAATAAAATTGTGATACATGGGAGGGAACAGAGGAGGGAAATAAGGGCACGGTGGAGTGAGAAAGCTAAGCTTGCACCAGCTAGGACAGGAAATCAGTAGGCCGTGCTAAGCATTAAGTGAGCTAGTATACTTTTGTTACTTTTGTTAAAAAATAAGATTAAAAAATTAAGGCAAAACACCTTAAGGCAGATCTTTATATCACAACCATGTCATTGACATTTAGGCCAGGCTGGCTGGAGTGGCTCAGTAGCTGAGCATCGACCCGGGCACCAGGCGGCGAGCAGTTCGATTCCCAGTCAGGGCAAGTGCCAAGGCTGTGGGCTTGACCCCCAGCAGGGTGTGTGTGGGGGGCAGCCAATCGGTGTTGATGTTGATGTTTCTCTCTCATCAATGTTTCTATGTTTCTATCTCTCCTTCTCCCTTCCTCTCTCACAAAATCAATAAAAACTGTTTTTAAAAAAAGAAATTTAACCTAAATGTCAAAAACCTTTATAAAATAAAGGGGGGAGGGGGCGCATTACTAAGACAAAGGCATTCCTGAATACGTATGTTTGAATTTTAGAGAAACAGAAGAGATTTAGAAAATCAACAAAAAGAAGCCCATTTTATTTTTTACGAATCATGGCAGACAACGTTTAAATCAAACCACTAATTTCTTAACTTTTCAACTGTTCACTTACATGAATTACATCATTGATCTTCCTCTGCTTTTGCCCTAAGAAGAGAAAAAAATTAACTGATCAATTCTGATCCAAATGCCACAGAAAAATAAAAGCTGCTGATTATCTGACAGATTGATTACTAACATACAAAATGATACAAAATGTTATTCCATTGTTTATAATATCTGACAACATTTATCATTTAAATTACCTGGAAAGATGAGTCCCATAAAGTAAAATCTAAAAACTTAGCTTTACTTTCTGAGCAAACAGATATTCCCTGTTAGATGCAAATGAAAGAACATCCAAGTACAGAAGAAAACAGCAAAGCACATCGGAGCAGGCGAGGAACTTACCTAATAGACAACTTTACCTGTGGCACATCTGGGTCTCCAGCCAGTATTTGTTTCTAATCCTACATTGATTTATACCCACCTCACTTGAGTCACCAGGACCTCACAGTTGGCAGCTCTAAAAACCAGTTTCAGGCCAGGCACTGATCCCTAGATGGATCAGCATCCATGGCTACATCGCAAGCCACTTATTGGTAATCAATTAAAGTACCTTAATAAACAAATAAATGGGTTTCTACTCCATTCATAAGTAACCTCTAAACTTGAATTTGAAATGAGTGTGCTCGCCTCACTGAACACTCCTGCAGCACACAAGTCATCCTGCTCTCACAAAGGCCAGGAGAAGAGTAAAAGCTCCAAAGAGGGTCTGGGCTGGACTGTTTCCCACGCTCCTCCTGTAACATGGGCCGGGCATCGGGGGCACACAGCCCCATGACTGCAGGGACAGGGGCATGGGGGACTTTCCCTTCACTGTCTCCCCTCTCTCTCTCTACCTCTTGGCTGTTGTCATGTTTTTAATTTGGCAACGTAAGGGAAAAGAGGTCAGCGCCCCATCTAAATAGTCAGGTATGGCATGTTTTAAAAGTTCTCACAGCTCACCAGTTGAAAATCATCAATTTAGGCTAATTCTAACTCTATTCAACAAACGAGCTTATTTGGTGAGCTGTGGTTCATTGTGGGGCTATTCCAGGGGGCAAATTTAAATGTTAGCATGGAACCTTCCTGTTCTAACCCACAGAACGCCTCCAGGAGAGTGATTTTTAATTCTTGTGAAGAGTGGTTTTTAACTCGTGCCCTGTATTTCCAAAGCTGAGGTGTCACTTCTTCCTTCCATGCCACCTGATTAATTTTAGGACTCAAATAGACTTATTTCTGGAGCTAATCACAGGCTATTTGTAAAAAACTTTTGCTACACGAATGTAGAGGGTGGTCTGCCTGCAGCCCAGCCTACACCAAGCTGGGATAATCTTCTACTTAGGCAGGAATACAAACCAGGCCCTTATATTTTCATACAACAGTGTGCACCATATGGAATGAAGCTGTCATTTAAAAAAATAACCCTGTGACACTCCTCAGTAATGTACATGTCAAACCACTTCGCCCAGCAGGTAAGAATGTGGAGCAAGGTCCTCCTACATGAATGGCTCAGGCGCTAGATCCCACACCACGCTGTAATGCTTCTACTTTTAAAAGGGAACGTGGCCCAGCTGAGCATGGCTCAGCCACTGACCATCGACCTGGGAACCAGGAGATCAAGGTTCCATTCCCGGGCCACACTTTCCTCCGCAGTCAGCTAATTCCTCCCTGATGGCCCTGAGCTGGCCTCTGCCTCAGCGGAGGGACACAGCTCCCTCCCCCAGCCCCCAGGCTGCTGCTGCTCCGGCTTCCATGCTGCCCTCCCGGCCTCTGACCATCCCGACTCTGGCTTCCCAACCGCTTCTCCAGCTGCCTCTAACTTGGTTCTCAGTCTTGCCTATTTTTAACTCCTCAATCCATGCTGTCCTCACTGGGGCTCAGATGTGACATTTCACAGAGTAAAGCACACCTTTCTTGATGTATTTCTTAAGAGGATTTTGTTCAGTGCCTTGGACTTTTAAGAACATTTCTCAGTTGCAACTTCCATTTTATTTTACGTTGTGCAGTGTTGCCATTTTAACCCTCAGTTTCATTATTTTAATACATTAAAAATATGGGAGTGAAAAAAATTTAGTATCTTGAAAGCTGATCACATGATGGGTCATTCTATAAATTCTTTTCCTATGTGTCATGTATCGGGAGTTTACATTTCTGCTCTATCGGGTTTCGTTTTTCAAGTCTCAGACAACTCCTTTCATATTTCTCAGAACCCGTCTTCTCACATGTAAAACAGATATAGTTTCTATACCACCTAACTCAAAACATTTGTGAAGATCAGATAAAATGCAAGCGCAATCCATGTACTGTATCTAAAGCACAAAAGTGGCAAAACAAAGCTTTTCCAAATTGACTCAAAGCACAATGTGAACATTCAATATTTTACTGGAAAGTGTCTGAGTTGTGCACTCATTATAAATTTCTCAGTGGCATCTTAATTAAATATGTTTTGGCTACCCACTAAAGGGAAGGAAATGATAGTTACACGGTTAGCAAGAAGTACTCCCAGTGGGTTGGGTGTTTTTTTAAATAAAGAAATATGTACTACCTGCCAGTGTCAAGCACATTACTGCACCGCCTCTCTCTCTTTTTTGCTTATGTAACGTAACCTGGAGATCAGCACATAGTCGTAAAGACTTACCATAATGATTTGATAGCTCCACGGTTTTATACTGTGTGGGTGGAACAGTTTATTTTACCAGTCATTCACTGGACATGAGTTATTTCCATTATTATCCTTTTGAAAATAATGCAAAAGACACTTTGTGAATTCCTGGTTTTATCTGTATGGACCATGTCTTTGGGATAAATTCCGAGAACTAGGATCTCTTTATCAATGCATCTGCATTGAGGTGAGGTTCTGTCAGCGGTCCCTTCATGGGGTCAAACAGTTTTTCCTTACCAGCAATACATAAAGATAGCGGTTTATTCTCAACCTTACCAAAAAATTAAGTGTCAAGTTTATGGATCTTCTGCCAATAGCTGAAAAAATACAGTGTATTTATATTTCCATTTCTCTTATATGTGTAGATGTGCTTAAAGGTAATTTGCAATTCCTTTAGTGACTTGTGTGTTCATATCTTTGTGAGTAGCTTCAGATTAATTTAGTTTATTTAAGTCAGCCTAGTTTAGGCCCTTATTGATTGTTTTGTCCAAGCCCCTGCTGGCTCTCCCCTGAGCTACTGTACCAGCCACTAACTGGTGTCCCCGCTGCCACCCTATCCTCACACTGTCACTCAGTTGCTTCTCTGTTTCCCTCCCACTCCCTTTCTCTTTCTCTGTCTAATTCACCTAATTCACCTCATGTCCTTGCAAATAATCCTCCAATGGATTCCCATTACAACTAGGCTAAAATCCATGTTTCTGTGGAGGCCCAGGAGGCACATGCGGTCTTCACCCAGCACATTCCTGCAGGCGTCCCTTTCGCTGTGCAGCAGCCACCCCTGGGCCTCTCTGCTCTTTCCTTTGCTCAGTGTTCTCCCCTGAGATGCTCTGCGGGGAGCCTGTCCCCCCACCCTCTCCCCTGGCTCCCTCTCGTGGCCGGGACTGCTCAGTGTCGCTGCAGGACAGCGGCTGTCTGCAGCCACCCTGCCTCTCCTGAGGGCTCCTGTGCTGTGTGCCCCCAGCTCCTCTAGAATGAAAGGGCCTGAGGGAAGGGGGATTTGGGGGTTGTATTGTATTGTGTTGTTTTGTTAATCCTAACCCAAGGATATTTTCTCTATGGATTTTTTGAGAGACTGAAAGGAGGGGGAAAAGGGGCAGAGAGAGAGGGGGGAAGAGAAACATCCATGTGAGAGAGACACATTGAATGGTTGCTTCACCCACATACCCAGACTGGGGTGGGAATCAAGCCCACAACCCAGGTAGGTGCCCTTGACTGGGAAAAATAAGTCTGGAACCTTCAGAGCACCAACCGGTGCACTAACCACGGAGCCACACCAGCCAGGGTGAAGGGAGAGTTTTGTCCTGCGCATCCCTAGTTTTTCTGCACCTGGAATGATGCCCAATGAACGTCTGTTTCCGGAACCAGAACCAGTTAAGTTTCTCTCAATTTCCCTATGTCTTCTAAGATTTCCTCTAAAGCTATATTTTGATTTTTCATGTAAGATCAGCATTACTTGCAAATCTTAAGAGTAGTCATTCCAAATTAAAGACACGAGATCCACAAAAGTTTAAAAGGGAATTGTAATGTCCCATAAAAAAATAATGGTAACTTTAATTTGAGATAAGAAAATTTCATGTTAAAATACTTTAACTACAAAATGACATCCTAATTAGGTTATAGGAGAGTATACCAGAAAAGTGCAATGCCTCCATTTTATCTGTGTCCTTAGAATAGAGCATTCATGGGGACAGGAAGGGTTTCTCCTTAAAGAGGGCCAACCATGAAGGGTGGTGCTGATGGCGCTGCGCCACTTGCCCCGTCACTGAACAGCTGTCAGTCCCACGGGAGAGCCGCCTGCACTGCTGGAAACACACCCCGAGCGCCCTCCAGTGGGCAGACCCAGCCCCGGGAGATTAGGCCTTTGCTTCTCTTTTGAACAAAACTTTACAAAGCAGCACATAGACAGTGTAAAATAAACATAAGATTTTGTTGATATGTATACACAAGATTCACAAAGGATCAACATCCAAATATTACTTAAAGTGTTGGAAATACTGAGCCTAAGTGAATGACTTTTCAATATTTTCTAAATCTTTCCCATCAAATCATTATTAATGTTATTACCAAAAAGGAGTGTTTAAAATAGCTGCTGGAAAGAGAAAAGATCTGTTGCTCTGAGGTTTTTCTACATAATATTGCCAGTTCCTCCCTACTCACTCCTCAGGGGAAGGGGAAAAACCGGGCACTTGAGAGAACATCTAGAGCCAGCAAATTAGGAAAGTTCATACGGTCCTAACATAAAAGGCTGTGGGAAAAGTTGATGAGCAGTAATAAAATCGGGTAACAGGACTTTAGCGTCTTTATTGAGCTACTGATACTACACCAGTTATATTAGATATAGAGATAGATAAAGACAAGGGAGTGGAAGCATTCCTTTAACTTGATCTGAAATCTGTACTAGGTTATTACGAATAGCTTCTTTGAAATGCCTAAAGAAATCACCCTGGAACAAGACACAGCAACACTCATATGATTTTGTGTGACCAAATAATTCAGTTACCTATTGTAGAAAATCAGAAATGTTTTACATCTAAGTAGGTATTTCTCAGTCTCCAAACAAACTGATTTAAAATTGTCTGAAATAAAGACATTCAAAGCAAACTTTCAATGTGCTTGTACTTGATATTTTAGTGTTGTGACTTTGTTTCTATGGGAACTTCATAGGCAAATGCTGAAATCGAGGCTTCTTGTATTACTTTATCAAATATCTCCTAAATATTCAAAACAAATTGAAATGGAAGTGTAACTATCATGTTGAACATAAGAAGGTGAATTCTGTTCTCGTAAAGCCTGTTTGTTAACTGTTCTGACCGCACACTATTTATCACAGCCCTGGGCTGACTCCACTTGCCTCACCTGCTGCCAGGCCCGGGTCTCCTGAAGCTCCTCTGTCCAGGGCATTCTTGGCTTTAAAGGAAAATCATCAGAACAACTCATTAAAATCTAGCAATTTGTTTAGCTAGTAAATTCACAATATTTCCTGACTTCTACTTTTATTCTTATTCACTCCAATGAGCTTATAAACATAGGGCTGAGAGGTATGTGTTGCTTCTGAGTCCTGCACAGTCATTTTGGATGGAAATAATCAAAACTGGAGCAGGTTAAGACACACCCGCTTTATGGGGAGATTCTACAATATGAGCTGTGTTCTAAAGTTCTGTAAGCACCCCGACAACTGCATCTGGCGTGTGTGTCACCTGCAAGTCAGCTCCTCCTACTCCATAGCTGTGCTCCACCGCGATTCACATTTCTCAGCCCGGCCTCTTCAGCAGCAATATAGGGACAGTTAACACGGGCCTCACTTGTCGTTAAAGGGGCCACATGATATATCCATCAAAGGGAGTTGTAAATTTTAAAAGAATTTCATAAAGGTCCTATACTGGTCTCTGGCACTATTATCTCCTAACACTTCCCATCTATGTTAAGGTTTACCATACAGCACCATGCAGGGCACATGTTTTTCCAAATTTTTATTCCCTTTCTGTTTAAAGCTACAGTTAATGAATTCACATCACTTTTTCACAATATTTAACTAACATAAAAAAGCAGATTTCCCAGTTACAAAGTCCCATGAACCATCTGGGTCAATCCATAGGCTCCATTACTACAAATCTTAATAAAATTAAGAGCTTAACTAAAGTTTAAGTACAATAAGAGCTTTAAGACATTTCATCTATGAACTAATGAAATAATATGGCATTTATTGTTTTCAAAGATTTTTTTATTGAGTTTTTAGAGAGAACTAGGGATCAGCTGCCTCCTGCACACCCCCTACTGGAAATGGAGTCTGAAACCCAGGCATGTGTCCTGACCAGGAATTGAATCAGCAACCTCTGAGTGCATGGGATGAAGCTCAACCAACTGGGCCACAGGGGCCAGAGCGAATCTGGCATTTAAATGAAACAAATGGACAAATATATTTTCACAACTTTATGAGAGAATGGTTTCCACTTCAAAGAATAGTGTTCATGAGCCACATTGTTACCCAGAATTATTTTAAATCAACCATTTCCTCTCTTTTCCTTGTCTCCTCCATCTTCTCTGTGCCCCCCACCCCAACACCACCCATTTGGTCTTTAAAACTTTCACCTCAACAGTCTAACAGGATTCTATTGGAAAGCAGCGGTGGGGGGATGGTCAGAGGTAACCATGGAGACATACATTCTTGGGCAGGATCTGACATCTTAACGCCAAAAATTTTAAATTACAAATCAAAGTCTAAATTTGTTTCTTTCTTTTTTGCAAAGGTTGAACAACAAGCAATCTTATGAACCACACCACCTCTCTTTAGAAGAGGCAATGTAAAAACAAAATCTCTTAAGTCACTAAAGACTAAAAGTGGAAAAGTAGAAATTTTCAAGTAATCGAACTCCATGGGTTCTCCTTTGGGTAAAAAAAACAAACAAATGAATAAATAAAAATTACGATCTACAGTGCTAAGGGTGACATTTCACATTGTTCACTTATTTTATGTTTTATTTTACACAATATTCTTTCCTTCTGTGTTCAAATTGTAGTTGGAAAGGTTGAGGCAGCTCCATCCATAAAACTGAAAACAGCTCACTTAACACCATATAGACCCCTGTGTCAGTGTCTACCTTGAATTTAAAGTACAAATTCAAAGTTGTTTGCTCCTGAACTGTCCAGAGTATCAACTACCTTAACAGGTGGGGGCAAGGGTACCACCAAGCTTTTATCTGGTTCCTTCACTTAGGGACCATCTGGAAAGTTAAGAGTGGATACATAAAATGGATACTCCAATGGTGAGGTATTCAAGTTTTCATTGAGAAAGGAAGAAAACATACCTAAAACTATTCATAAAATCTCACGAAAAGCTAACTAGGGCTATAAACAGGAATGGCTGAGGACTGGAGTGACCCGGGCAGGGATGAAAAATGAAAATAAGGGAAAGACCTGAGCATTCAGGCAGTACAGAAAGAAACTGACTAGACTCGAGAGGGACGGAATAAGGAGTGGGGTGCCAGGCCTAGCCAGCCTTGGTCCCTGGCGGCCAGCCCTGAAAAAGTCAGCGTCAGGCAAAAAGGAGCCTCAGGCCATAGATCCCTCCCAAGGGACCCAGGGGACAACAAAATCCAGAGGTACACCTGAGAACAGACACCGCCCACCACCTCCTTACCTTGGACCATCAGCAGGTCAGTGAACTGCTGTCGGTGTTGTTGCTCACTGCCTCCAACATCCAACTTGGCCTTCATGGATGTGGGCGATGCTGCTACAGCCACCATGTTTCCAGCTGCCACCTTATAAACTTCAGACTCGTAGTCTGGTTCTACTGGCCCTGAGCTTCGGCCCAGCTTCAGGCTGGCATTGGGCTTCAAGCAGCAGCTAAGCTCGTTGCCCATTGTGTACCTTCACTCCTCAATTCTGTCACCACCTTTACCTGTCACCCACCTTCCCTGCCTTCAGCAGTCTCTCCTCCAAAACAATGACACAGCTGGCACCCTTCAAGCAGGCACAAACTAGCTTTCTGATGGCCTGGCTGCCAGGCACAGGGCCCGACAAGGGCTCAGGGCCCCTGCCACACACCCTCTGCTTTGCTGCTACTGCCTCCTTTTAGTTGACTAGTATGTGAGGATGGCGACCAACCAAACTAATTCAAAAGGGGTAGGGAACAGACTAACACTGAGAACTACAACCACTTCCAGAAGAGAACACAACCAAAGCTCCTCCTCCTTCGTAGCCAGTTCTCAACTGAAGAGCATTCTCCTGGCTGGGACCAGCCAACCAGAACACATTCCGTGGTCACCTGGCTACCAGAGACCAATCACGCAGAATTCTCGCTATGTGCCCGCCTCACAGAAAAAGCATATGATTGGCTGGTGGGCATGGCTCAGTGGTTGAGCATTGACCTATGACCCAGGAGACGGAGGTTGGGTTCCCAATCAAGGCACATGCCTGGATTGCAGACTCATCCCTACTAGGGGCCTGCAGGAGACAGCCAATCAATGACTCTCATCATTGATGTTTCTCTCTCACTCTCCCTCTCTCTTCCTCTCTCTGAAATAATAAAAACTCTAAAGAAAAATAAAAAACATGTTTTACACTGCCTGTCCCCTGCTCTCCACCTCCCAAAGTCCAGACTTCTGTTCTTCTTCACTGCATCAGTAGATGTGCCACAGGCTCAGGTTTCCATTCATTACTGGGGTGGGGAATGTCTAGCCCACTGGCTGTATGCTGCTTGAGAAATAATTTGATCTGGCCCTGCCACGTCAACCGCAGGTGGACCTTGAAATTCAATAAATCTAGGAACATTTTTAATAGCTAATTTTTAAGTTGATGATTTTGTATGGCGGGAGAATAATGTTATAAATATCCAAATGGCCCTTGGCAGATAAAAGGTTCCCCAACCCTACATGATTACAGGCTGCCTGGAACTCTCAGGTTGTGTGCGAAGTACAGAAGGCATTTGCTAATGCAAGCAAGCCGCTGTCATTAGCAACTCAGTTTCTTTGGGTCTGACAACTGAGTACTTGATGTGTTTCTCACCAAACTTATTTACACCCTGTTGACCACTTTCCTAAGTAAATGCTCCTCCTCTTTACCTTCCAGAAACTATTAGTTTTCACCTGCATCTTGACCGTAGCAACCCCTGGAGCCCCGGGCCTACTCTTGATAAACAGACTGTAAATGAGGCTCAAAGATACCTTACCCCTCCACTTACTCAGGGGTAGAATAGGAACCAAACTCATCCCTCCCAGTTCAGACATGCAGGAATTCACCGATTTGCATTTCTCATTTCTGCTTCTCCCTACCACAAAGAGAGTTTCCAGTTTTTCTTTCTTTGCCAATAATAAAGCTTAAAGCACGATTTTCTCACTCCAGATTGAGAAACTCAGAGTGGGGAACCACTATCCTGGTTTGATGAAGACGATGATAATGATGGTAACATTTGGCAAACACCTACTGTGCTCCCAATCTTCTTTCAAGTGAGATATCTATTTAACCATCCAAAACAATCCTCATTTTACAGACTTTGCAGAAGAAATTGAGACACAGAAGTAAAGTAAAGCTTCTGAGGGTCACATGATTGTTCATGAGTGGAGCCAGGATATGATTCCAGATAACGTGGGATAAGGACTTTCTATCAGGATTTTTTTTTTTTTTTAATGTGGATCTTTAATATATTTTCTGTCTTTCAACAGTAAGTTTCTCCAATGTGCCAGACACTGTATGTGTGAAACACTCCCACCTCCAGTGAGTCCAGCAGATAAAAAAAACAAAGGCTTAGAGAGTCCCATGGTCTGAGGCCACAAATTGGGAAAGTACTTTAACCTGGGACTCAAACCTTGGTCTGCCTGACCCCAAAGTACATTCTGGTGTAAAGAGTCGGAGTTTTATTCTGGAAACACAGACCAATTGATGCTTGGAAGTGTGTGTGAGGGCAGAATGGCAGGAGATGAGGTCAGAAGAGGGGTCCCCAAGTACCCTGCAGGCCTTGGAAAGGACTTCACATCATAGCCTGGAGGAGCAAGACAATCATGGAGAACCACTGAACTTGATATTGTAACAAAGGTCCTTGGCTCCTGTGTAAAGCCTAGACTAGATGTATCAAAATGTTTGCAAACCTCTTATTAATAGATATAAACTCATTTAGCAGGACATCTTAAAGGGTTGGAGTAAGAAACAAAGGAGGACTATCAGGGGCCCTGGCCCCAAATCCGAAGCCCTCTTGGTACCCTTGCCTTCCCACTTGGCCATCCTAATGACCCATCTGATAAACTAAATGAAAGGTCATTTTAAACAAGCCTCAGGCTGATCCATGAGCCCTTTACCCCAGGATCATTCAGTCGACATCTCTTCCCCAAATTTTAGGCCAACTGGTTGCTCCCCCATCCCCTCCCTGATGTCTGTTTTCTATTTCTATGTCTTGCACCCAAGTCCCCAGTCTTGAGGCGCCATCCACCCCAACTCAAGCCTCACTGCTACCAACTGCCAACTGGTTCCAACTGCCAACTGCCAAGATTTCAGCTTACTCTCCTTTCTTGCTCCCCTTCCCTCCTCTATCAGTTATTTTTTCTCTCTCTCTCCCCACTTCCATTCCTGGCAAATGGAAAAATGAAAGCCTCCTCTGATATCTACAAATAACATTTCAGGAAAGTGGGCAATCTCTATTAGTCAATTATGGGAACAAAGTTAATGGCTATCCAGCCCAATCTGGAAACTCCCAACGTACTATCAAATCACAGGTTATGGCTGCATGAGCAGAAACATAGTTCAGTGTTGGATCAAACTGGGAGCAGCATGCTCCTCTCAGAAGGCTTTCGTTAGTGTCCAAAGCCCTCTTAAGATGCTGAGGGCTCCATTCTTATGGAAAGAGCCCTCATCAGTCACTTCCCTAAAGATGCATGTACTGCTTGGCCAGCATGGCTCTGTGGTTGAGCTTCAATCTAGGAACCAGGAGGTCATGGTTCGGTTCCTGGTCAGGGCACATGCCCATGTTGCGGGCCCTGTCCCCAGTAGGGGCCGTGCAGGAGGCATCTGATCAATAACTCTCATCAATTGATGTTTTTTTCTCTCTCTCTCCATGTCCCTTCCTCTCTCTGAAATCAATAAAGACATATTTAAAAAGACATATTCAAAACAACTCATTTTCTCCTCCTACTTGTCTTTCCATGTCCTCCACAGGCCCCTACCCAAGGCCTATTGACTCCATCAACATTTACCTGTCCTTCTTCTATAGGCCGCCTTTTGATTATTATTATTATTGTTCCTTGGAAACAAAAGACCAAACTGGTTCTCTTTCTCCAAGAGCAATGGACCCATTAAACAAATTTCAAAACCCTGCGTTAGGTAAGTGTGCCAGTTCAGCCCAGACTCTTGGGCTGATCCACTCACTTGACCACAGTTAGGAACTGACATTAAACATTCAGGAAGTGGTGCTTCTATAAGCTGAGTACAACCTACATGCCCAGGGCCTAGGAAGAGCACAACAGTAGGGCCGCTGGCCTGAGACCTCACTGTCAGCAAGGGCTTCAGTGCCCGCAGATTATACCTATCGTTAGAGAGAAGTGTTGGCAGGTTGGCACAAAGATGATATCACTGTCCAACTTAAGTCAATACCTGTTATCTCACTACCGGGCCATATCTGTAATGAACTATGGCCCAACACTTTTAACAACTCCTCTGATAGCTCCCTTCATCGCCTTGGAAATAGTGTAATTACAGTAAACCAAATGTGTACGGGTTGCATGTGTGGGTTGAATTGTTTACTTCTTAGATATTGACATTTAGATTATACCAAGGGGCCTGGCTGGTGTGGCTCAGTTGGTAGACTGGCGTCCCATGCACCAAAAGGTTGGCAGTTCAATTCCTGGTTGGGGCACAGTTTCAGATTTGCTCCCAGTCAGGGCACCTCTGTCTCTCTGTCTCTCTCTCTGTCTCTGTCTCTCTCTCTCCCCCTCTTCCCTGACTCCATTCCCCTCTCTCTAAAAATCAATAAAAACATATTAAAAAGAAAAAATAAAATATATCAAGGGGCAGTGGATGAGGGACATCTGCAATAGTGTCAACAATAATTTAAAATCAAATCAAATACACCACAGAGGAGGATTTGAGATCTTGCTCCCCAGCAAATGTTCCCAGTTTAGCTCAAATAAACTCTTAAAATTCTAAAATATATATACTACCAATCGTGTAACCGTATTTCTGAATTTTCTTTTCTTTCTACCCTTTTTCTTTTACTCGGTTTGGTTTATTGTGAAGGCAGCCTGAGTGTTCCTGGACCTCTGAAAGTCCCTCTGAAGACCCAAAACAGAGCTAAGGTGGCAAAGCCGGCCTGGCCAGCACTAAGAGTTCCCTCATTTTACTTCCCTTAGACAAAGAAATGTTGTAAAGTCCCAGAGCCACAAGTGTTCTTCCCAGGCTAATCAGGTTTTGAATTCTTGGGTGATAAGGCTTCCAAAGGGGGCCATCCACACACGAGTGACAGAAGTCTAGATGTGTAACTCTTACTGGGACTCTAAAGTATACAAAGCTATGAAAGTTTTTATCCCATCGCCTTTTATCCCCTCTGCCCTGTTCCACCTCCACCCAGCCCCCACCCCTGCAGTCAGCACACTGCTGTCCATGGCCATGAGTTCCCTCCTTTTCCTTTCTATTTTGCTCAACCCCTCCTCCCCCCGCCCCCACCCCAGCTGTGGGCCTGCTCTCTATTTATGAGTCTGTCTCTCTTCTCTCTGGTACTTCAGTTTTGAACATTTCTTTAAGTGACCCGAGTGATCAGTAACTTTTTAGGGGCCTGGTTCGTGATTGTTCTCTAGAACCTTTCAAAAGCTCTAACTTTCTACCCAGTGTATGTCTGTTTTGCGTCCTTCATCCCTTCAGGAAACTGCTGCATCCATTCTTTCAACACACTTATTCAATACCTGGGCATTTCGGTTGGTTGTGTTCCGATTCTGATTTGTTTCCATGTATTTTTTATTTCTTTCTTGATCTCATTGTTAAGTGGCATGTCGTTGTATAGTAACATGTCGTTCAGCCTCCATATCTTTGTTTGTTTTTCAATTTTCTTTTTGTGACTGATTTCTAGGTTTGTATCATTATGGTCAGAGAAGATGCCTGATATGAGTTCAATCTTCTTAAATTTATTGAGACTTGTTTTGTGTCCTAACATGTGGTCTATCCTATGTGCACCTGAAAAGAATGTATATTCTTCTCCTTTGGGGTGAAATGCTCTGAAGATATCAATTAAATCCATCTGATCTAGTGTGTCATTTAAGGCTGTCATTTTCTTGTTGATTTCCTGTCTGAAAGATCTATCCATAGATGACAATAGGGTGTAAAATTCCCTACTGTGACTGTATTTCGGTCAATCTCTCCCTTTTTGTCCATCAATATGTGTTTTACATATTTGGGTGCTCCTATGTTGGGGTGCATGAATGTTTACAAGGGTATATCCTTTTGCTGCACGGCTCCCTTTATGATTATGTAGAGTCCTTCTTTCTCTCTTCCTATAGCCTTTGTTTTAAAGTGGATTTTGTCAGATATGAGTACTACCATCCCAGCTATTTTGTTCTTTCTATTTGCATAAAATATCTTCTTGTATCCCTTGGCATCTGGTCTGTGGGTATCTTTCGTTCTGAGGTGGGTCTCTTGTAGACAGCATATATATGGGTGTTGTTTCCTGATCCATTCAGTTACCCTATGTCTTTTGATTAGAGCATTTAAGCCATTCACATTTAAAGTGATTACTGATAGGTATGTATTTATTATTTATTGCATTTTATTCGTTTAAACATGTTTCTCACTTCCTGTTTTCCCCCTTCTCTTCTTCGTGCCCCTTCTCCTTCTCCTTCTTCTTAAAGAAGGCCCTTTAACATTTCTTGTGAGAATGGTTTGGTGGTAACAAATTCCTTTAGCTTTTACTTCTCTGGGAAGATCTTTATTTCTCCTTCAATTTTCAGTGATAGCTTCGTTAGATAGAGTAATCTTTGCTGTATGTCCTTGCTTTTCATCACTTGAAATATTTCATGCCAATCCCTTCTGAACTGAAATGTTTCTGATGACAAATCAGCTGACAGGCTTATGTGATCTCCCTTATAGGTAATTAACTGTCCTTCTCTTGTTGCTTTTAAGGTTCTCTCTTTGTCTTTAACCTTTGCCATTTTAATTATGATGTGTCTCAGTGTGGGCCTCTTTGAGTTCACCTCTTTGGGACTTTATGTGCTTCATGGACTTGGGTGTCTTTTTCCTTCCCCAGGTTAGGGAACTTCTCTGTCATCATTTCTTCAAATAGGTTCTCAACCCACTGCTAGCCTTCTCTGTCTGGTACCCTTATGATGCTCATGTTCTTACTCTTCATGATGTGCCAAGGTCCCTTAAAGTATCCTCATTTTTTAAATTCTCTTTTTCTTCTTTCTGCTCTGAATAGATCTTTATTTTCTACTTTTTTTCCATATCTCTGATTGGATCCTCTGCTTCATCAAGCCTACTGTTTCTCCCTTTCAGTGTAGTCTTCATTTCAGATCTTGTGTTCTTCATTTCTGATGGGTTCTTTTTTATGTTTTCTGTGTCCTTTCTCATGCTGTTGAGCATCCTTATAACCATTACTTTGAACTCTATAACTGATATATTGTTTGCCTTCATTTCATTTAGTTCCTTTTCTGGAGATGTCTCCTTTTCTTTCATTTGGGGCTTATTTCATTGTCTCCCCACTTTGGCTGCCCCTTTGTGTTTGTTTCTATGTATTACATAGATCTGCTATGCCACTCAGTCTTTTTTAAGTGGCCTTATATAGTAGGGTTCCTGTGGGATCTAGTGGTGCAGTCTCTTTGATGACCTGTGTTAGATGCTCCAGGAATGACCCCTGTCCTTGAGCTACACAAGTCAGTTTGTCCAAGATTCTGTCTGGAGGAAACAGAGTTCAGCAGGGTGTGGCTGCCAGGAATAGGGAGGATGGGGTCAGTAGATCTTCCATGAGGGAGAGGTGGGAGATGTGGCCCCCACCAGAGAGTCACACAATTCAGTCTGTCCCAAATTTTGCTCCCACCTCAGCAAGATGGAGCCACTAGCTGTCATGCAGGTGGAACTCCTGGAGGGTGCGGTTAGTAGATCTCCCATGAAAGGGAAGCACCAGAAAAGTTCACAAAGTCATGGAGAGAAGGGCCACCCACCCTAAAGCCACACTACTCCCCTTGAGTCTGCCCAGACCTCTGCACCATGGCCAAGGCAGCTGACTCTTCAGCTGGGCATAAGCTCCACAGGGTGGGGTTGGAGAGAGTCCAGAGGGAGTCCAGAGGGCGAGACTATTGCTTTCCCTCAGGCTGATGCCACATGCAGGGGAGTGCTCCACCCGAGAAAGATGACATCTGCTGCATGGGAGAAGAACTCAGCACAAAGGTCCTGGTGGATGTCCTTCAGATCTTTCCCCAGAGCCACAAACCCCATATTCTCCTCACTCAGCTTTTACCCACTCCTCATTTTCTCCACCAGAGCCTAGGGTGAGTAGTTGCAAATGAGATTTTGTGCATTGGCCCTTTAAGAGGGTGCCTGTTGCCCTGGCTGGTGTGGCCCAGTTGGTTGAGCATCATCCTACCCACTGAAAGGTCACTGGTTTTATCCCCAGTGAGGGCACATGCCCAGGTTGCTGGTTCAATGCTGGGTAGGGAAGGTATGGGAGGCATCCAATCGATGTTTCTCTCTCTTCCTTCCTCTCCCTCTAAAATCAATTTTAAAAACATACTGAAGATGGTGCCTGTCTATCATCAATAAATCAGCAAACAGTTAGAGTTGGTGAGGATGTGGAGAAGAGAGAACCCCTGTGCACTCTTAGTAAGAATGCAGACTGGTGCAGTCACTGTGGAAAACAGTCTGGAGTTACCTCAAAAATATTAAAACCAGAACTGTCTTAGCACCCAGAGATTCCACTTCTGGTAATATACCCAAAGAAACCTGAAACACTCATTTAAAAGAAGATATGCACCTCTGTGTTCACTGTAGCATTATTTACAGCAGCCAAGATTTGGAAGCACCCAAGTGTTCATCGATACACGAGTGGATAAAAAAGCTGTGGGACACTTGCACAATGGAATACTACTCGGCCATAAGGAAAAAGGAAATCTTACCCTCTGTCACAGCTTGGATGGACCTGGAGAGCATTGCGTTAAGTGAAATAAGCCAGCCAGAGAGAGACAAATACCATATGGTTTCACACCTATGTGGATCTAATGGACAGAATTAACAAACAAAAGAGAAACAAACTCCTAGATATAGAGAACAGACTGACAACTGTCAGACGGGAGGACGGTTGGGGGCTGGGTGAAAAAAGTGAAGGAATTAAGAAAACAAACCTCAGAGACAAAGACAACAGCCTGGTGATTACCAGTGGGAAGGGGGTGGGGGAAGGTAGAAGAGGGTACCGGGGGGATAAATGGTGATGGGAGGAGCCCTGATTGGGGTTGTGAACACACAACACAATGTACAGATGATGTATTATAGAATTGTACACCTGAGACCTATATAATTTTATTAACCAATGTCACCCCAATAAAGTTAATAAAAAATAGATAAAAGTTTAAAAAAGAAAAAATCGAATGTGTGATCAAATTGTCTACACTTTGAATATAATTATAGTTTATTTTTAATTGTTTAGCTCATTACTATCTTTACAACACGTTATGTGAAAATGTTGATACCAACACAAGTAGTAATTATGCTTAAGTGAAAGCACAAAAATAGTTTGTGGAATACACTTGTAAGAATTTATGGATCGGGTATGTCTTTATGTTGTCATTCTTTCCACCTTTCCCAGTAGAACACCTACACCTGCATCACACAAATACAGTCACCTGTGATATTTGGCCCACTTTCACTTAACGGGAACCACCACTTTTCACATCTTTCTATGTGTTATGAAATTATATCTGTTATGCAGAAGAGTGGAATATATTTTATTGAGCAGTATGCTAGCTGCTTTTATAACTTTAAATATTTAGACATGTGGTCCATGAGTCTCTCTTTGTGTTCTTGTCCTGGCCTCTGCAAACATTAGGAGGAGGAGTTCTTCCAATGAGGAAAATTCTAACAAAATCCAATTAAATTTAAATGCAGATACACTCTAATGCCAGTAGGGGACACACTGTCACTTCCTCCAAGAGTAACTTCCAGGTTGATGGCTGATGAAGGCTTTTTTTTTTTTTTTTCCGCCCCCAGAAACATCAATAAAGGCACTTTTTATTTTCTTTATATTCAACAATCTTAACACCAGAAATTCACCAAATAGAAGTAAATACTTTTTTCTGGGATTTCTTGTTTGCTAACTGGCTTTCCCTTCTTTCAGCAACTCAAAGGTTAAAATGGAAATTAAAAAATTCATGATTAGGTCTTTGAAATTAATATATACTTGACACGAGTTTACCAATCTGATCACTGAAAAGGACAATCAAATGACTGGAAATTTTTTTTTTAATTTTTTTAATTTAAAAATAAATTTTAATAAATGACTCGAATTACATGTGGCTAGGGTGCTTTTAGCATGAGGGGCTCTGTCACTCAGCACTTGGCAGCCTAGCTGTCCTCACCATTGGGCTGTGGTTCTAAGATCAGGCTGGTTGACTGTGCTGTCATCTAGAAATATTATTGAGTGTGAGATACACTGTATAGTAAGGCTCCTGGGGGCTACAGGAAGGGTGGGAGAAACAGAAGAAAATGTCACACTGAGTTCCTATAAAAGTGTGTTTTTTCCTTACTTAAAATGTCAATCACTTAAGCATTATAATTTTTCTCATGATCCATGAGCTGCTTGAGTGCAATGTCATGTGCAGCTCTATGATAAATTCCTTAGATACTTCAACTTGTAGTGATGAGATTTGAGCAATGGGTTACAATGCTGTCCTTAATATAATACCTATAATCAAACCCTGTAAAGACCTATTATAAAGGACCTTTAAAATAATGTTAAAAGTTTGATGTAACACTTCAGTGTTTTGTCAGGCCAGCATAGCTCAGCGGTTGAGCGTCGACATGGGATCCAGGAGATCACGCTTCGATTCGTAGTCAGGGCACAGGCCGGGTAGTGAGCTCGATCCCCAGCGATGGGCATGCAGGAGGCAGCTGGTCAATGACACTCTCATCATTGCTGCTCCTATCTCTCTGTCCCCCTTCCTCTCTCTGAAATGAATGAGAATGTATTTTTTTAAAAAAAGATTTCAGTGTTTTATTTTCTTAAGCAATAAAAAGGAGCTAAGATTTTTCTATTCCTATTATTGACTTACTACAATAAAATGTAATGTCCTATAGAATATTGAAGGATGAGCATTTTATTGCAGTAGATGAAAGCCAATAATAAACATTTGTCAAATTTGAGACAGTGTGACAAAACAAATGTATTCCAGGAAAGGTGTGTGTGAGCACAGGCTGCCCATTTGCGAACAAGCTGGGGGCTCCCGGTCCCTCTGGGCCTCCGCAAAGTCATCTGTGGAATAAGAGTGGTGGAAAAGACTCTCTCAGATCCAAAAAACAGACAGAACAACTTTAACCATTTAAGTCTCACTTCATGCTTTAATGAGATTGGAATTACATTACTCAAGGGGGAACCTCAGAGAATACTTTCCATTCATTTCTAAATATTAACTTTATTTTCTAACCCATGTGGCACCCATCACCACCGCGCCTCACTCCTGCTGCTCTCTGCCCACAACGCCCTCATCTTTCTTCTTGTCCCGGCAAGCCGCCCCTCCCGCACCCCAATAAACCTGCAGGATACCTTTGCCAGCGGCCCAATACCAAGCTCCTCCCTTTCTGTGCACTCGCAGGTCTCAGTTCCCACCTGCTACAAGGTATCAGTTGCTACCGGGGCCTCCCCCATAAACAGGGCGCTTCTCTAGGGAAGGCAGGACTCCCTCCTCTCCTCCCTGCAGCTGCTGAGCCACAATCTGGGACATGCCTGGAGCTCAACAAGTGTCTGACACATTATTTAAACTTAATGACAACGGAAAGGGCAATCTTCCTACAGAGACAGATTCACATTCCTCTGCAGCGGTATTGGAGAGGTGACAATAACTTTTTGAGAACCTCTAGAAAATAAACTGTCTTTAGCCCAGCTTAGAAGTATCCATTGATTTTTGAAGTGTCCCTTGATTTGTAGAGAGCACAACACTATAGCAAGAATCAAAACTGAAATAGCCTACATGACGTTAGCACAATTCTCTTCCTTAAAGAAAGCCAATATCTAATCCCAGTCCCTGTAAGCTGAAAGTAATATCGCTTTTTCCTAATACAGAATACCAACAGTTTTAAATGCTCGGGTTTGTGGTATGTTTTTAAAACTAATTCAGGTAGGTTGGCCTCCTCTTATTCCTATCAACTAGTTTTCATCGAGCTGTCATTCTTCCCCATCAGTGTCCCTGCAAACACACAAAAGATGGGGCAGAGGGAACATCTCCTTGATGCCCTTTAAAGTCCTGAGCATTGCTCAGGATTTCCGTTGGCCTGACAAAGTGACACGACCCATCCACGCCAGCCCCCAGCATCTCCTCCATTTGTCTTCACCGTCGACAGGGTCATGGAAGAGACAGTGCATTTTATTGGCAAGTTTCATTGAAGCTTTGTCTTTGGGGTAAGACAGGACAATGCACTTTCTGAAGTGGCCAACTAGCCACATATGAGAGTCTGCGTGATCGCTCCAGGTGCAGGGGACACTCTGACCATCAGTGTTCACACGAAGCCGACGACAGGGTGCGCCTGTGGCTGGACTGGGTGGAGGTGGGGTGTCCTCAGATTCCCGGCCGGGGCCCAGACTCTCCCTCAGGCCCCCAGAGCACTGCGCTGGAACTAAAGGCCTTCGAAGGGCATCAGAGTATCTTTGCAGCTGGAAATAAGGTGAAATTAGTGAGGCCCCGGAGGGGAGAGTGTGTTTCGGGCACTGTGGAGGCGGCAGTGCTGGGAGAGCCCGGCCCCTGCCAGGAGCCACTCGGGCGCCTCTGCATCTGCTTCCCGGGGCCATGGGCCCGGGCCAGGGAGGGTTATGGAAGGAGGTTCTAGCATCAGCATCAGGCCCGTCAGAGCACTCGGGGTGCGCATTCCAGACGGGGTGTTTACAGACACATGGCACACGGGTGGGGTCACGGGGGACCAGCTTGCTCTCACAGCTGGTCTTCAATAGAGACGGTGTTCATTCATCATTGCTCTCGTCCCAAGTGGGGCTCGGGCTCTTTGGGCCTCTTTCCAGCAGCTCCCCTAGATCTCTGAGGACCCTCGCTCCTTTCTCCAGATGTTTCTCCATATTCTCTCTGATCTTCCTTAACTCTTTAAACTTATCTCTCAGCTCGGACAAGATATTATCAACACTCCTCTCTTCCGCCGCAGGCTGAGCACCGTGTTCAGCTTCTGGAGGAGAAACTCCAGCAGCGGGTTCTCCCCCGGGGCTCAGGCTGCCTGTGGCCCAGGTGTGGGCACCTGTGTGGTGAGGGCCAGTGGCCTCCAGAATCCGCAGGGCTCCTCGCAACGCAACTGCGCTCCTGCTCAGCTCCAGCTCTTCCTCCCAAGGCTCCTGCTCAGGTGTGTACGCAGGCAGCAGCTTCCTCGTGGTCTCGCGACTCTCACTGAGCTCCTCCCAGGAGCAGAGAGGAGCCCGAGACTGGAAAGGAGCTACAGGTGGAAAAGAGCTTGGGCTCGATGACTTGGGGGTCTTTGGAGGCTCCAGGGGCCACCCGTTGATGCTGACCTCACCAGGGCTGCTCTGGGAGGGCTGGGGCAGCAACCAGGAGTTGGGGGTCAGCTGCGCCTCCTTGTTACCACCATAATGCCCCCGTGGGGTGAGTGAGCTGCAGGGGAACACAGATCGCAGTTCCCTTGGCTTCTTCAAGTTCTCAAAAAAGGACCTGATGTAGAGCTCATCCAAGCATGGCCAGCTCTCTGCGAACTTGCAGGATACGGTGCTCCCTGATATTTCCGGGCCATGCTTGGTGTTTTCCCTGCTCTCAATCTGCACAAGAAAAGAAAGGGAATGCTTAGTAGACTTAAGATTCTTTGGCAAAGGCATGAAAAACAATCATACTAGAAGCCTAACAAGTCACATCACAAGTTGTACAATCAGAGGTAAAGTAAACTACCCCCACCCACTGTGCCCACTGCCTCATCTTAACCCAATAAGAAATAAAGCTGAAGTTTACTTTTTTGTCTCTATTTTTCACACGACAAGTTTGGCTTAGAAAGAATTAATAACTTACTTAACCTAAAATTATCTGACCCTTTGTGCATTAATGAAAACTGCTCCATCTCTGTTGCACATTAAAGGGACACAATGGCATGGTGTGTGGTTTTAAGAGAATTCTTAATCAAGGCTTTAGTAAAAAAGTGTAGTACGCTAGTTACAGGCATAACCAAAAATATTCTCTGAATTAATATTATGACTTATGTGGAATTAAACCTTTCAACTTTGATTTACACTTCAGATATAGTTTCTAAGTGTGTGTTAAACATGGAGGCCACAAATCCATTCCCTCTCCTCTTCCTTTTAGAAATATCTCATGAAAATTAAAGACATAGCCCAGGCCAGTTTAGCACAGTGGATAGGGCGTCAACCCACAGGCTGAAGGGTCCCAGGTTTGATTCCTGTCACGGCTGTGGATATGGGTTGCAGGCTCCACCTCAGGCCCTGTCAGGGTCGGGGCACGTGCAGGAGGCAACCGATCCATGTGTCTCTCTCACATCAATGTTTGTCTTTCTTCTCTCCCCCTTTCGCTGTCTCTGAAATGCATTGGGGGAAAAATCCTGAAGTGAGGAATAAAATTTAAAAAGTTAGAGACATAAAAAAGGTTTTTCATAATATAGTATATGCATCAGATGACTTTTAAAGTTTCAAAGCTGAAAACCAGACAGAGCAGTGGTAACTGCTGTGGCAGAACTCAGGAAACACAACCTTGGTGCCTGCAAATAGTGGCTGGGGCAGGAATTCGAGAGCTGGTGTTCCTGAGAGCACTCAAGGCAGCTTCAGAATTCAGAGGCTTCGCCCCCAGATCCTTGCAGTGACGCCTGTCACTTAACACAAGTCCTGCCCACTCCTGGTGCTTCCAATTAAACCCAAGGGACAAGCAGGGGCCACTGCACATCTAAGGAGAGCCAGCTAGTAAGACAGATCAAAACAGGAAGAATACAATGAATGGGAGAGAGAAAACTCAGAAGCACATAAAAACCTAAAACCAATAGAATCCTTACTCAGCTTTAGAAAGGCCAAAAGTGAAAGAACCAAATGCCATTAAAAGAAGAATGACAGGATATCAAAGAACTCTCTCAATTAAAAACAACACAGACCAAACAAAGAATTCAATGGAAGGGCTGGAGCATAAAATGGAAAATCTCCAAGAAGTAGAAACAGACAAAATAAAAAACAGGAGGGGAAACACTTAGGCATCCATACAGGAACACTGGCCTAAGAGCTCCAACTTCTGAGTAAGAAGAGTCACTAGACAAAAGCGTAAGTGGAAAAAGTAACACAGAAACAAAAACAATTCCCGGAGAGGAGAGAAGATCTGCAGACTTAATGATCATAATAAAATAAAAAGCTACATGACAAACTATATCATAAAATTTCAGAATCCCAGAGATAGAGAAGGTACCAAAAGCTTCTGAGGTCCTAAGAGACGAAAGGTCTGGGGTGAAAATGACTGAAACGGGTCCTGTACAAGGCACCAGAAGATGACAACAGACTTAAGAGCAACACTAAATGAGCAAACAGTAGAAACGATTGAAAACTCCCAAAGTCAGTTTCAACCGAGAATTCTATATCCTATCAAATAGGAGGCATTTCAGTGAGGCGACATCTCTAAAAATGTCTGCCTATGTCCCATTTCCCAGGAAAATGTGCTCCAGGAAAACAACGGAGTATAACGGGACCGAGCGCAACATGGACTAGAGGATAGAGGAGATTCAACCCAGAAGAGCAGTTCTGCGAGATCCCAGGTGACTCCAAGAGATAAGCCAGGGAAACGGCCCAGAGCAGGCCTAGGGGAAACCAGTCATGCAGGAGTCGGATAACAAAAGGCCGGGAAGGCTGTTTCCAAGAAAAATATGAAACAGATGTGTTTCTTTCTTTTCTTTTCTTCTTTCTTTTCTTTTCTTCTTTCTTTTCTTTTCTTTTCTTTTCTTTTCTTTTTTCTTTTCTTTTCTTTTCTTTTCTTTTCTCTTTTCTTTTTTCTTTTCTTCTCTTTTCTTTTTTCTTTTCTTCTCTTTTCTTTTCTTTTCTTTTCTTTTCTTTTCTTCTCTTTTCTTTTCTTTTCTTCTTTTCTTTTCTTTTCTTTTCTTTTCTTTTCTTTTCTTTTCTTTTCTTTTCTTTTTTTTCTTTTCTTTTCTATTCTTTTTTTCTTCTATTCTTTTCTTTCCTAAATATGTCCTTATTGATTTCAAAGAGAGGAAGGGAGAGGGAGAGAGAGATATAGAAAAACATCAATGATGAGAGTTATTGATGAGCTGCCTCCTGCATGCCCCCAACTGGGGATCGAGCCCACAGCCAGGCATTTGCTCTAAACAGGAATCCAACTTCGATCTCCTGGATCCTACGTAGATGCTCAACCCCTGAGCCAAGCCAGGCCGGGATAAACAGTGTTTCATAGATGGAAAATGTTTTCAATAGGCATGTGAAAAATGTGAATAATTTGAGAGAAAACAGCTGTTCAAAACAATCAAGGGAATACTCACGAAATTAATTCCACACACACACAGACAAATGAGCAATTACTAAATATTAAATTATTGTAACATAAATGGAGTGTTTCTGTCTAGTAGTCATCTTTTTGTACCTGATTTTTAGAGTGTTAAGTACAAAAGTTTATTTCTGCCACCAGGAAGACCAGTCTACTTATTGCATCTGGTTATGCGACATCATGTTGGCTAGAAAGAGGGGGACTGAATGATCCTGGAGAAGTGGGGAGTGTTAGATGTCAGTAAAATTTGAGAAAGACAGTAAAGGGTATACAAGGAAGAGGCACAGCCACAGAACTACATGGCTCAGCAGGGGAAAACATTTTCACAGCCATAATAATGTAACATTGATTCTGATTCAATAAAATTGTGATACATGGGAGGGAACAGAGGAGGGAAATAAGGGCACGGTGGAGTGAGAAAGCTGAGCTTGCACCAGCTAGGACAGGAAATCAGTAGACCGTGCTAAGCATTAAGTGAGCTAGTATACTTTTGTAGCTTTTGTTAAAAAATAAGATTAAAAAATTAAGGCAAAACACATTAAGGCAGATCTTTATATCACAACCATGTCATTGACATTTAGGCCAGGCTGGCTGGAGTGGCTCAGTAGCTGAGCATCGACCCCGGCACCAGGCGGCGAGCAGTTCGATTCCCAGTCAGGGCAAGTGCTAGGGCTGTGGGCTTGACCCCCAGCACGGTGTGTGTGGGGGGCAGCCAATCGGTGTTGATGTTGATGTTTCTCTCTCATCAATGTTTCTATGTTTCTATCTCTCCTTCTCCCTTCCTCTCTCACAAAATCAATAAAAACTGTTTTTTAAAAAAGAAATTTAACCTAAATGTCAAAAACCTTTATAAAATAAAGGGGGTAGGGGGCGCATTACTAAGCCAAAGACATTCCTGAATACGTATGTTTGAATTTTAGAGAAACAGAAGAGATTTAGAAAATCAACAAAAAGAAGCCCATTTTATTTTTTATGAATGATGGCAGACAACGTTTAAATCAAACCACTAATTTCTTAACTTTTCAACTGTTCACTTACATGAATTACATCATTGATCTTCCTCTGCTTTTGCCCTAAGAAGAGAAAAAAATTAACTGATCAATTCTGATCCAAATGCCACAGAAAAATAAAAGCTGCTGATTACCTGACAGATTGATTACTAACATACAAAATGATACAGAATGTTATTCCATTGTTTATAATATCTGACAAAATTTATCATTTAAATTACCTGGAAAGATGAGTCCCATAAAGTAAAATCTAAAAACTTAGCTGTACTTTCTGAGCAAACAGATATTCCCTGTTAGACGCAAATGAAAGAACATCCAAGTACAGAAGAAAACAGCAAAGCACATCGGAGCAGGTGAGGAACTTACCTGATAGACAACTTTACCTGTGGCACATCTGGGTCTCCAGCCAGTAGTTGTTTCTAATCCTACATTGATTTATACCCACCTCACTTGAGTCACCAGAACCTCACAGTTGGCAGCTCTAAGAACAAGTTTCAGGCCAGGCACTGATCCCTAGATGGATCAGCATCCCTGGCTATATCCTGACCCACTTATTGGTAATCAATTAAAATGCCTTAATAAACAAATAAATGGGTTTCTACTCCATTGATAAGTAACCTCTAAATTTGAATTTGAAATGAGTGTGCTCGCCTCACTGAACACTCCTGCAGCACACAAGTCATCCTGCTCTCACAAAGGCCAGAAGGAGAATAAAAGCTCCGAAGAGGGTCTGGGCTGGACTTTGTTTCCCACGCTCCTCCTGTAGCATGGGCCGGGCATCGGGGGCACACAGCCCCATGACTGCAGGGACAGGGACATGGGGGGTTTTCCCTTCACTGTCTCCCCTCTCTCTCTACCTCTTGGCTGTTGTCATGTTTTTAATTTGGCAACGTAAGGGAAAAGAGGTCAGCGCCCCATCTAAATAGTCAGGTATGGCATGTTTTAAAAGTTCTCACAGCTCACTAGTTGAAAATCGCCGATTTAGGCTAATTCTAACTCTGTTCAACAAATGAGCTTATTTGGTGACCTGTGGTTCACTGTGGGGCTATTCCAGGGGGCAAATTTAAATGTTAGCATGGAACCTCCCTGTTCTAACCCACAGAACGCTTCCCGGAGAGTGATTTTTAATTCTTGTGAAGAAGTGGTTTTTAACTCTTGCCCTGTATTTCCAAAGCTGAGGTGTCACTTCTTCCTTCCATGCCACCTGATTAGTTTTAGGCCACAAATAGACTTATTTCTGGAGCTAATCACAGGCTATTTGTAAAAAACTTTTGCTACACCAGTGTAGAGGGCGGTCTGCCTGCAGCCCACCCTACACCAAGGTGGGATAATCTTCTACTTAGGCAGGAATACAAACCAGGACCTTATATTTTCATACAACAAAGTGTGCACCATATGGAATGAAGCAGTCATTTAAAAAAATAACCCTGTGACACTCCTCAGTAATGTACATGTCAAACCACTTCACCCAGCGGCTAAGAAAGTGGAGCAAAGTCCTCCTACATGAATGGCTCAGGCGCTAGATCCCACACCACGCAGTAATGCTTCTAGTTTTAAAAGGGAACGTGGCCCAGTTGAGCATGGCTCAGCCACTGATCATCGACCTGGGACTCAGGAGATCGAGGTTCCATTCCCGGGCCCCACTTTCCTCCGCAGTCAGCTAATTCCTCCCTGATGGCCCTGAGCTGGCCTCTGCCTCAGCGGAGGGACACAGCTCCCTCCCCCAGCCCCCAGGCTGCTGCTGCTCCGACTTCCATGCTGCCCTCCCGGCCTCTGACCATCCCAACTCTGGCTTCCCAACCGCTTCTCCAGCTGCCTCTAACTTGGTTCTCAGTCTTGCCTATTTTTAACTCCTCAATCCATGCTGTCCTCACTGGGGCTCAGATGTGACATTTCACAGAGTAAAGCACACCTTTCTTGATGTATTTCTTAAGAGGATTTTGCTCAGTGTCTTGGACTTTTAAGAACATTTCTCAGTTGCAACTTACTTCCATTTTATTTTACGTTCTGTTGTGTTGCTATTTTAACCCTAAGATTAATTATTTTAATACGTTAAAAAAAAATGGGAGTGAAACAAATTTAGTATCCTAAAAGCTGATCACATGATGGGTCATTCTATAAATTCTTTTCCTATGTGTCATGTATCGGGAGTTTACATTTCTGCTCTATCGGGTTTCGTTTTTCAAGTCTCAGACAACTCCTTTCATACTGCTCAGAACCCGTCTTCTCACATGTAAAACAGATATAGTTTCTATACCACCTAACTCAAAACATTTGTGAAGATCAGATAAAATGCAAGCGCAATCCATATACTGTATCTAAAGCACAAAAATGGCAAAACAAAGCTTTTACAAATTGACTCAAAGCACAATGTGAACATTCAATATTTTATTGGAAAGTGTCTGAGTTGTGCACTCATTATAAATTTCTCAGTGGCATCTTAATTAAATATGTTTTGGGTAACCGCTAAAGGGAAATAAATAATAGCTACACGATTAGCAAGAACTATTCCCAGTGGGTTGGGTGTTTTTTAAATAAAGAATTTTGTACTTCCCCTGCCAGTGTCAAGCGCATTACTGCACCACCTCTGTCTTTTTTTTTTTTTTTTTTTTTTTTTTTTTTTTTTTATAACCTAACCTGGAGATCAGCACGTAGTCGTAAAGACTTACCTTAATGATTTGATAGCTCCACAGTTTTATACTGTGTGGGTGGAACAGTTTATTTTACCAGTCATTCACTGGACATGAGTTATTTCCATTATTTTCCTTTTGAAAATAATGCAGCAAACACTTTGTGAATTCCTGGTTTTATCTGTATGGACCACGTCTTTGGGATAAAATCCTAAAAGTAGGATCTCTTTATCAATGCATCTGCATTGAGGTGAGGATCTGTCAGCGGTCCCTTCGTGGGGTCAAACAGTTTTTCCTTTCCAGCAATACATAAAGATAGCGGTTTATTCTCAACCTTACCAAAAAATTAAGTGTCAAGTTTATGGATCTTCTCCCAATACCTGAAAAAATACAGTGTATTTATATTTACATTTCTCTTATATGTGTAGATGTGCTTAAAGGTAATTTGCAATTCCTTTAGTGACTTGTGTGTTCATATCTTTGTCAGTAGCTTCAGATTAATTTAGTTTCTTTAGTCAGCCTAGTTTAGGCCCTTATTGATTGTTTTGTTCAAGCCCCTGCTGGCTCTCCCCTGAGCTACTGCACCAGCCACTAACTGGTGTCCCCGCTGCCACCCTATCCTCACACTGTCACTCAGTTGCTTCTCTGTTTCCCTCCCACTCCCTTTCTCTTTCTCTGTCTAATTCACCTAATTCACCTCATGTCCTTGCAAATAATCCTCCAATGGATTCCCATTACAACGAGGCTAAAATTCATGTTTCGGTCGAGGCCCAGGAGGCACATGCGGTCTTCACCCAGCACATTCCTGCAGGCGTCCCTCTCGCTGTGCAGCAGCCACCCCTGGGCCTCTCCGCTCTTTCCTGTGCTCAGTGTTCTCCCCCTGAGATGCTCTGCAGGGAGCCTTTTCCCCCCCCTCCCCTGGCTCCCTCTTGTGTCCGGGACTGCTCAGTGTCGCTGCAGGACAGCGGCTGTCTGCAGCCAACCTGCCTCTCATGAGGGCTCCTGTGCTGTGTGCCCCCAGCTCCTCTAGAATGAAAGGGCCTGAGGGAAGGGGGATTTTGGGGGTTTGTATTGTATTGTGTTGTTTTGTTAATCCTAACCCAAGGATATTTTTTCTATGGATTTTTTGAGAGAGTGGAAGGAGGGAGGGAGGGGGAGAGAGAGGGGGGAAGAGAAACATCCATGGGAGAGAGACACATTGAATGGTTGCTTCCCACACATACCCAGACTGGGGTGGGAATCGAACCCACAACCCAGCTAGGTGCCCTTGACTGGGAAACAAACCCTGGACCCTTCAGAGCACCAGCCGGCACATGAACCACGGAGCCACGCCGGCCAGGGTGAGGGGAGAGTTTTGTCCTGCGCATCCCTAGTTGTTCTGCACCTGGAATGATGCCCCATGAACATCTGTTTCCGGAACCAGAATCAGTTAAGTTTCTCTCAATTTTCCTATGTCTTCTAAGATTTCCTCTAAAGCTATATTTTGATTTCTCGTGTAAGATCAGCATTACTTGCAAATCTTAAGAGTAGTCATTCCAAATTAAAGACACGAGATCCACAGATGTTTAAAAGGGGAGTTGTAATGTCCCATAAAAAAATAATGGTAACTTTAATTTGAGATAAGAAAATTTCATGTTAAAATACTTTAACTACAAAATGACATCCTAATTAGGTTATAGGAGAGTATACCAGAAAAGTGCAATGCCTCCATTTTATCTGTGTCCTTAGAATAGAGCATTCATGGGGACAGGAAGGGTTTCTCCTTAAGGAGGGCCAACCATGAAGGGTGGTGCTGATGGCTCTGCGCCACTTGCCCCGTCACTGAACAGCTGTCAGTCCCACGGGAGAGCCGCCTGCACTGCTGGAAACACACCCCCAGCGCCCTCCAGTGGGCAGGCCAAGCCCCGGGAGATTAGGCCTTTGCTTCTCTTTTGAACAAAACTTTACAAAGCAGCACATAGTGTAAAATAAACATAAGATTGTGTTGATATGCATACAAAAGATTCACAAAGGATCAACATCCAAATATTACTTAAAGTGCTGGATATACTGAGCCTAAGTGAATGACTTTTCAGTATTTTTTAAATCTTTCCAATCAAATGATTAGTAATGTTAATCCTGAAAAGGAATGTTTAAAATAGCTGCTGGAAAGAGGAAAGATCTGTTGCTCTGAGGTTTTTCTACATAATATTGCCAATTCCTCCCTACTCACTCCTCAGGGGAAGGGGAAAAACCGGGCACTTGAGAGAACACCTAGAGCCAGCAAATTAGGAAAGTTCATAGGGTCCTAACATAAAAGGCTGTGGGAAAAGTTGATGAGCAGTAATAAAATCGGGTAACAGGACTTTAGCGTCTTTATTGAGGTACTGATACTACATCAGTTATGTTAGATATAGAGATAGATAAAGACAAGGGAGAGAAACATTCCTTTAACTTGATCTGAAATCTGTACTGGGTTATTACGAATAGCTTCTTTGAAATGCCTAAAGAAATCACGCTGGAACAAGACACAGCAACACTCATATGATTTTGTGTAACCAAATAATTCAGTGCCCTATTGTAGAAAATCAGAAATATTTTACATCTAAGTAGGTATTTCTCAGTCTCCTGAGAAACGGATATAAAATTTTCTGAAGTAAAGACATTCAAAGCAAACTTTCAATGTGCTTGTACTTGATATTTTCGTGTTGTGACGTTGTTTCTATGGGAAATTCATAGGCAAATGCTGAAATGGAGGCTTCTTGTATTACTTTATCAAATATCTCCTAAATATTCAAAACAAATTGAAATGAGAGTGTAACTATCATGTTCAACATAAGAAGGTGAATTCTGTTCTCGTAAAGCCTGTTTGTTAACTGTTCTGACCGCACACTATTTATCACAGCCCTGGGCTGACTCCACTTGCCTCACCTGCTGCCAGGCCCGGGTCTCCTGAAGCTCCTCTGTCCAGGGCATGCTCGGCTTTAAAGGAAAATCATCAGAACAAACTCATTAAAATCTAGCAATTTGTTTAGCTAGTAAATTCACAATATTTCCTGACTTCTACTTTTATTCTTATTCACTCTAATGAGCTTATAAACATAGGGCTGAGAGGTATGTGTTGCTTCTGAGTCCTGCAGTCATTTTGGAGGGAAATAATCAAAACTGGAGTAGGTTAAGACAGACCCGCTTTATGGGGAGATTCTAAAATATGAGCTGTGTTCTAAAGTTCTGTAAGCACCACGACAACTGCATCTGGCGTGTGTGTCACCTGCAAGTCAGCCCCTCCTACTCCATAGCTGTGCTCCACCGCGATTCACATTTCTCAGCCCGGCCTCTTCAGTGGCAATATAGGGACAGTTAACACGGGCCTCACTTGTAGTTAAAGGGGCCACATGATATATCCATCAAAGGGAGTTGTAAATCTTAAAAGAATTTCATAAAGGTCCTTTATTGGTCTCTGGCAGTATTATCTCCTAACACTTCCCATCTATGTTCAGGTTTACCATTCAGCACCACGCAGGGCACACGTTTTTCCAAATTTTTATTCCCTTTTTGCTTAAAGCTACAGTTAATGAATTCACATCACTTTTTCACAATATTTAACTGTTATAGAAAAGCGGATTTCCCAGTTACAAAGTCCCATGAACCATCTGGGTCAATCCATAGGCTTCATTACTACAAATCTTAATAAAATTAAGAGCTTAACTAAAGTTTAAGTACAATAAGAGCTTTAAGACATTTCATCTATGAACTAATGAAATACTATGAAATTTATTGTTTTCAAAGATTTTTTTATTGAGTTTTTAGAGAGAACTAGGGATCAGCTGCCTCCTGCCCACCCCCTACTGGAAATGGAGTCTGAAACCCAGGCATGTGTCCTGACCAGGAATTGAATCAGCAACCTCTGAGTGCATGGGATGAAGCTCAACCAACTGGGCCACGGGGGCCAGAGCGAATCTGGCATTTAAGTGAAACAAATGGACAAATATATTTTCACAACTTTATGAGAGAATGGTTTCCACTTCAAAGAATAGTGTTCATGAGCCACATTGTTACCCAGAATTATTTTAAATCAACCATTTCCTCTCTTTTCCTTGCCTCCTCCATCTTCTCTCTGCCCCCCCCCCCACCAGCACCACCCATTTGGTCTTTAAAACTTTCACCTCAACAGTCTAACAGGATTCTATTGGAAAGCAGGGGTTGGGGGATGGTCTGAGGTAACCATGGAGACATACATTCTTGGGCAGGATCTGACATCTTAACGCCAAAAATTTTAAATTACAAATCAAAGTCTAAATTTGTTTCTTTCATTTTTGCAAAGGTTGAACAACAAGCAATCTTATGAACCACACCACCTCTCTTTAGAATAGGCAATGTAAAAACAAAATCTCTTGAGTCACTAAAGACTAAAAGTGGAAAAGTAGAAATTTTCAAGTAATCGAACTCCATGGGTTCTCCTTTGGGTAAAAAAAAACAAACAAATGAATAAATAAAAATTATGATCTACAGTGCTAAGAGTGACATTTCACATTGTTCACTGATGTTATGTTTTATTTTCCACAATGTTCTTTCCTTCTGTGTTCAAATTCTAGTTGGAAAGGTTGAGGCAGCTCCATCCATAAAACTGAAAACAGCTCACTTAACACCATATAGACCCCTGTGTCAGTGTCTACCTTGAATTTAAAGAACAAATTCAAAGTTGTTTGCTCCTGAACTGTCCAGAGTATCAACTACCTTAACAGGTGGGGGCAAGGGTACCACCAAGCTTTTATCTGGTTCCTTCACTTAGGGACCATCTGGAAAGTTAAGAGTGGATACATAAAATGGATACTCCAATGGTGAGGTATTCAACTTTTCATTGAGAAAGGAAGGAAACATACCCAAATGTTTTCATAAAATCTCACGAAAAGCTAACTAGGGCTATAAAAGGGAATGACGGAGGAGTGGAATGACCCAGGCAGGGTTGAAAAAAGAAAATTCGGGAAAGACCTGAGAGTTCTAGGTCTGACTAGACTTGAGGGGGCCGGAATCAGGGGTGGGGTGCCAGGCCTAGCCAGCCTTGGTCCCTGGTGGCCAGCCCTGAAAAAGTCAGCTCCAGGCAAAAAGCCTCAGGCCATAGATCCCTCCCAAGGGATCCAGGGGACAACAAATTCCAGAGGTACACCTGAGAACAGACACCGCCCACCGCCTCCTTACCTTGGAGCATCTGCAGGTCAGTGAGTTGCTGTTGATGTTGTTGCTCACTGCCTCCAACATCCAACTTGGCCTTCATGGATGTGGGCGATGCTGCTGCAGCCACCATGTTTCCAGCTGCCACCTTATAAACTTCAGACTCGTAGTCTGGTTCTACTGGCCCTGAGCTTCGGCCCAGCTTCAGGCTGGCATTGGGCTTCAAGCAGCGGCTAAGCTCGTTGCCCATTGTGTACCTTCACTCCTCAATTCTGTCACCACCTTTACTTGTCACCCACCTTCCCTGCCTTCAGCAGTCTCTCCTCCAAAACAATGACACACCTGGCACCCTTCAAGCAGGCACAAACTAGCTTTCTGATGGCCTGGCTGCCAGGCACAGGGCCCGACAAGGGCTCAGGGCCCCTGCCACACACCCTCTGCTTTGCTGCTACTGCCTCCTTTTAGTTGACTAGTATGTGAGGATGGCGACCAACCAAACTAATTCAAAAGGGGTAGGGAACAGACTAACACTGAGAACTACAACCACTTCCAGAAGAGAACACAACCAAATCTCCTCCTCCTTCACAGCCAGTTCTCAACTGAAGAGCATTTTCCTGGCTGGGACCAGCCAACCAGAACACATTCCGTGGTCACCTGGCTACCAGAGACCAATCACGCAGAATTCTTCCTATGTGCCCGCCTCACAGAAAAAGCATATGATTGTCTGGTGGGCATGGCTCAGTAGTTGAGTAATGACCTATGATCCAGGAGATGGAGGTTGGATTCCCAATCAAGGCACATGCTTGGATTGCATACTCATCCCTCCTAGGGGGCTGCAGGAGACAGCCAATCAATGACTCGTCATTGATGTTTCTCTCTCGCTCTCCCTCTCCCTTCCTCTCTCTGAAATAAAAACTCTAAAGAAAAAAAGCATGTTTTACAATGTCTGCCCCCTGCCATCTCCCCAAGGCCAGACCTCTGTTCTTCTTCACCTCACCAGTAGATGTGCCATAGACTCAGGTTTCCATTCACTACAGTGGTGGGGAATGTCTGGCCCACTGGCTATATGCTGCCTGAGAAATCATTTGATCTGGCCCTGCCAAGTAAACCGCCGATGGGACTCGGAATTCAATAAATCTAGGAGCTTTTTTAATAGCTAATTTTTAAGCTGACGATTTTGTATGGCGGGAGAATAATGTTATAAATATCCAAATGGCCCTTGGCAGATAAAAGGTTCCCCAACCCTACATGATTACAGGCTGCCTGGAGCTATCTGCTTGTGTGCAAAGTACAGCAGGCATTTGTTAATGCAAGCAAGCCGGTTTCATTAGCAACTCAGTTTCTTTGGGACTGTCAGCTGAGTTCTTTGATATGTTGCTCACCGAACTTATTTACACCCTGTTGACCACTTTCCTAACTAAATGCTCCTCCTCTTTCCCTCCAAAAACTGTTAGTTTTAACCTGCATCTTGACCATAGCAACCTCTGGAGCCCTGGTCCTACTCTCAATTAACACACTCTAAAATGCGGGTCAAAGACACCTTACCCCTCCACTTACTCAGGAGTAAAATCAGAAGCAAACTCATCCCTCCCAGTTCAGAAATGCAGGAATTCACCGATTGGCATTTCTCATTTCTGTTTCTTCCTACCACATAAAGAGTTTCCAGTTTTCCTTTCTTTCTGAACAATAAAGCTTAAAGCACGATTTTCTCACTCAAAATTGAGAAACTCAAAGTGGGATAACACTATCCTGATTTGATGAAGATGATGGTAATGATGGTAACATTTGACAAACACCTACTGTCCCCCCAACCTTCTTTCAAGTGAGATATCTATTTAACCATCCAAAACCATCCTCATCTTATAGACTTTGCAGAAGAAATTGAGACACAGAAGTAAAGTAACACTTCTCAGGTCACATGATTTTTCAGGGATGGAGTGAGGATATGATTCCAGATAATTTGGGATAAGGACCTTCTATCAGGATTTTTTTTAATTTTTTGATGTGGAACTTTAATATACTTTGTTTTTCAACACTAAGTTTCTCCAATGTGCCAGACACTGTATGTGTGAAACACTCCCACCTTCAGTGAGTCCAGCAGATAGAAAAAACAAAGGCTTTAGCCAGACTCACTAAGAAACAAAGAGAGAGGACCCAAATAAATAAAATCAGAAATGAAAGAGGCGATATAACAACTGATCCAGCAGAAATACAAAGGATTGTAAGAAAATGTTATGAGCAACTCTTTGCCAACAAATTGGACAACATAGGGGAAATGGAAAAATTCCTAGAAGCATATAGCCTTCCAAAGCTGAATCAAGAAGAGGCAGAAAACCTGAATAGGCCGATAACAACTAATGAAATTGAAGCAGTAATCAAAAAAACTCCCAGCAAACAAAAGTCCTGGACCATATGGATTTACAGGCGAGTTTTACCAAACATTCGAAGGAGAATTAATACCTATTCTATTCAAACTATTCCAGAAAATTCAAGAGGAGGGAAAACTCCCAAATTCGTTTTATGAGGCCAGCATCACCCTGATTCCAAAACCAGATAAAGATACTACAAAGAAAGAAAATTATAGGCCGATATCCCTGATGAACATAGATGCTAAAATCCTCACTAAAGTACTAGCAAACTGGATCCAGCAATACATTAAAAAGATCATACATCATGACCAAGTGGGATTTATTCTGGGGATGCAAGGCTGGTACAACATCCACAAATCAATAAATGTGATACATCACATAAACAAAATGAAGGATAAAAATCATATGATCATATCAATAGACACAGAAAAAGCATTCAACAAAATACAGCACCCATTTCTGATAAAAACTGTCAGCAAAGTGGGAATAGAGTGATCATACCTCAACATAATAAAGGCCATATACGACAGACCTACAGCCAACATGATACTCAACGGGCAAAAACTGAAACCATTTCCATTAAAAACCGGAACAAGACAGGAATGTCCACTTTCACCACTCTTATTCAACATAGTTCTGGAAGTCTTTGCCATAGCCATCAGACAGGAGGAAAACATAAAGGTATCCAAATTGGAAAGGAGGAAGTACAACTTTCATTATTTGCAGATGACATGATATTGTACATAGAAAACCCTAAAGACTCCGAACAAAGTGCTACTAGATTTGATCAATGAATTTGGCATGGTAGCTGGATACAAAATCAACATCCGGAAATCAATGGCATTCTTATACACCAACAATGAACTTTCAGAGAGAGAAACTGAAAAAGCAATACCATTTACCATTGCAACTAAAAAAATAAGATACCTAGGAATAAACTTAACCAAGGATGTAAAAGACCTGTACTCAGAAAACTACGTGACACTGAAAAAAGAAATGGAGGAAGATTTAAACAAGTGGAAGAAGATACCATGCTCATGGATTGGGAGAATTAATATCATTAAAATGTCCATACTACCCAAAGCAATTTATAAATTTAATGCAATTCCTATGAAAATACCAACAGCATATTTCACAGACCTAGAACAAACATCTCGAAAATTTATATGGAACCAAAAAACACCCCGAATAGCTGCAGCCATCTTGAGAAAAAAGAAAGGAGTGGGAGGGATCACATTACCAAACTTCAAACTATATTACAAAGCCACTGTAATCAAAACGGCCTGGTATTGGTACAACAACAGGCTTATAGATCAATGGAACAGAACAGAGACCCCAGAAATAGACCCACGACACTATGGTCAGTTAATATTTGCCAAAGGAGGCAAGAGTATCCAATGGAGTAAGGACAGTCTCTTCAATAAGTGGTGCTGGGAAAATTGGACAGATACATGCAAAAGAATGAAACTAGACCACCAACTTTCACCATACACAAAAATAAACTCAAAATGGATAAAAGATTTAAATGTAAGGCACGAAACCATAAAAATCCTGGAAGAAAACATAGGCAGTAAAATCACAGACATCCCACGTAGTGGAATTTTTACTGATACATCTCCTAGGGCAAGAGAAACAAAGGAAAAAATAAACATATGGGACTACATCAAACTAAAAAGCTTCTGCACAGCAAAAGAAAACAGCCTCAAAATACAAAGGATCCCCACGGTCTGGGAAAACATATTTGCCAAGGATGAATCTGATAAGGGGCCAATTTCCAAAGTGTACAAAGAACTCATAGCACTCAGCAAGAGGAAGACAAATGACCCAATTAAGAAATGGGCAAAGGACTTAAATAGACAGTTCTCCAAATAGGACATACAGATGGCCAAGAGACACATGAGAAAATGCTCAACGTCGCTAATCATCAGAGAGATGCAAATTAAAACCACAATGAAGTATCAATTCACACCTGTCAGAAGGGCTGCCATCAACAAATCAACAAACAACATGTGCTGGCAAGGGTGTGGAGAAAGGGGAACCCTAGTACACTGCTCGTGGGAATGCAGACTGCTGCAACCACTATGGAAAACAGTATGGAGGTTCCTCAAAAAATTAAAAATGGAGCTGCTGTTTGATCCAGTGATTCCACTCCTAGGAATGTATCTTAAGAATCCTGAAACATTCATCAGAAAGGATATATTTACCCCGATGTTCATAGCAGCACAGTTTACAATAGCTAAGATCTGGAAACAGCCCAAGTGCCCATCAGTAGATGAGTGGATAAATAAGCTGTGAGGCATTTACACCATGGAATACTATGCAGCTGTAAAGAAGAAGAATCTTGTACCCTTTGGGAAGTATGGATGGACCTGGAGAATATTATGCTAAGTGAAATAAGCCAGGCAGCGAAAGACAACTATCACATGATCTCGCTTATATGTGGAATCTAAAGAACTTAATAAACTGATGAACAGAATAGATTCAATGACATGGAAGCATAGATGAGACTGATGAATGTCAGAGGGATGGAGGAGGGCGGGTGGGTGGAGGGGGAGAGAGTAACCAAAGAATTTATGTGCATATATACACAACCCAAGGACATGGACAATGGTGGGGAGAGGGACTGGGGAGGGGGAAGGGATGGGGTGGAACGGGTTATTGGGGAGAAAAAGGGGCACCTGTAATATTTTAAACAATAATAAAACTTAAAAAAAAAAAAAAAGTTGGGTCATAGTTTATGACAGATATGGCCCAGTAATGAGATAACAGGTATTCACTTAAGTTGGACAGTGATATCATCTTTGTTCAAACCTGCCAACACTTCTCTGTAACTATAGGTATAACCTGCTGGCACTGAGGCCCTTGTTGACACTGAGGACTGAGGCCAGTGGCCCTACTGTTGTTGCTATTCTTAGTCCCTGGGCATGTAGGTTGCACCCAGCTTATAGAAGTACCACTTCCTGAATGTTTAATGTCAGTTCTTAACTGTGGTCAAGTAAGTGGATCAACCCAAGAGTCTGGGCTGAACTGGCACACTTACTTAACACATGGTTTTGAAATCAGTTTCATGTGTTCATTGCTCTTTGAGAAAGAGAGCCAGTTTGGTCTTTGGGTTCCAAAAAATAATCATCAAAAGGCAGCCTACAGAAGAATGACAAGTAAATGTTGATAGAGTCAATAGGCCTGGAGAGGACCTGGAAAGATAAGTAGGAGGCAAACATGAGTTTTTTTTAATATATCTTTTGTTTTTTTAAATACATCCTTATTGACTTCATAGAGAGGAAAGGAGAGGAAGAGAGAGGGAAAAAGATCAATGATGAAAGGTATTGATCAGGTGCCTTCTGAACGACCCCTACCTAGGGGGCCCGCAACCTGGGCATGTGCCCTGGCCAGGAACCAAACCATCACCTTCTGGTTCATAGGTTGAAGCTCAACCACAGAGCCATGGCGGCCGGGCAGTATATGCATTCTTAAAGGAAGTTACTGATGACGGCTCATTCCATAAGTGTGAAGCCATCAGGAGCGTAAGAGGAGTTTGGAAACTAACAAAAGTCTTCTGAGAGGAGCATGCTAGTCCAAGTTTGGTCCAACACTGAACTATGTTTTTGCTCATGCACCCATAGCCTGTGATTTGATAGGTTAGGAATTTCCAAATTGGGTGTGTTAGCCAGTAACTTTTCCCCCATAATTGACTAATAGAGATTGTCCACTTCCCTGAAATTTTATTTGCAGATATCAGAGGAGGCTTCCATTTTTCCATTCCCAAGGCATGGAAGTGCGGGAGAGAGAGAAAAAAAGAATTGAGAGAGGAGGGAGGGAGAGCAAGAAAGGAGAGGTGAAATATTGGCAGTTGGCAGTTGGAATCAGTTGGCAGTTATGGGATCAGTGAGTCTTCAGTTGGGATGGATGGAGCCTGAAGATTGGGGACTTGGGTGTAAGATGTAGGAATAGAAAACAGACATAATGGAGGGGAAGGGGGGGCAACCAGTTTACCTAAAATTTGGAGATGAGATGTTTGCTGAATGACCCTGATGAAAAGTACTTATGGATCAGTCTGAGGCTTGTTTAAAATGACACTTCATTCAGTTTATCAGATGGGTCAGCAGGATGGCCAAGTGGGTAGGCATGGGTACCAAGAGGGCTTAGGATTTGGGGCCAGGGTCCCTGACACTCCTTTTTTTACTCCAATCCTTTAAGATGCTCTGCTAAATAAGCTTATATCTGTTAATAAGAGGGTTAAAAACATTTTGATACATCTTAATTTGGGGATCTCAAAAAACAAACAGCATAGAAACGATAATACTTTCATTCTAAATGGAAAGTTATCTTTTTTCATTTGTAACATAAGAAATAGAATGAGTCTAATAATTTCAATAATGCAGCATGTATAAGTGCCAGGACAGTCTGTGGCATTTCCGTGAAGTGTCCCCATGGCCGTAAGTGAGGACTATGTGCGTCCTGAAGCAAAGAAGTGAGGGACAGCAGCAAGTCCACAGAAAGCCGGGAGGTTTTCAAGGTCCTGGATGCCCTGGCTCAAGTGGACAGGCACACACTGCACAGTACAATGGATAGAGCTTCCAGTGCCACATCTGAGCATCATGTGGAACTGAAGTGCTTCACATCTCAGGATAAAAATGGCTTCCTCTCCTTCGCTGTGAAAGGTGAGAGTGGGGCAGCGATCCTCAAGAGTACACAGTGCCCCTTTCTGCCGTCCCCATCAACTCCCAACCTTTCAGAAGGTCACATGGAGATAAATGTGCAGTGTATTTAAATAATAAGGCAGGTTTGCAGAAATAATTGCCTTCAGATGCATGTTCTCTGCTCCCTAAAGAGCTTTGTAAAATATTGGATCCATGAGAAGAAAAAATAATACATCATCCATGCATCTCAACCAAAACTCTGTGAGTGGAAGGGACAGTAATAACATGTGTTCTCACTTCAATCCACAGTTAAGGTGGGTTCCGTGAAAGACCCATCCCAGGTGCTGACAGAAATAGTGCCTGTCACAAAGAGGTGGAGAGATCAGCTGAGAAATGTTCCTGAGTTAAAATTTGCTTCAATTTGTTTTTTATTGCAATGTCTTATGGGTAACCAAAAAATACTGTAAAAATAGGGTTTACCAAAAAAAAAAAAGATTATTTTCATAGTCCTAGCAATAATGAATGAATGCTAAGTACAGGAAGTTGATAATTCTAGTTGAAAGTTCAAGTGTGAGCAGGTGGCCGCTGGGCCCCAGACCCATCTCCTAATTTTGCAGCCAGGAGGGTGTCAGCTCAATTGAGGGCCCTCCAGTGGGAAATGGGTGGGCACAGGGACAGGTCAGCAAGGTCATGAAACAAGAGCCATGGGCAACCAGACAACCAACTATTTTCAAACTTGCCCAGTTCATAGGCATCAGAAGATTCCAATGCAATTAAAAAGAGTCACTTGATTAATAAACAGATGGCAAATCCCAAAAACTCACACCTGATGCCCAACGAATATTTTGAGAAGTCTCAATGCACAGTGCTGTAACTTTGCTTTTTGAAGATGTAACACTTGTCTATGAAAAAGATCTCACTTGAAAACTGACCTCTTTGGAAAAGGAAAATGGAAAGTACAGCCCCTGTGGCACTGTGATCCTATCTCCAAGGCAGAAGGACAAGCTGGGCTCCAAGGCTGAGCTTCCTGTCCAGGGGCCGCTGAGGCTTCTCCAGTCCCAGCGAGGTTGGCGGAGCCAGGGTCAGGACTGGCTCCCTCTCCTCCTGCCCTGCAGCTTGCGTGCAGGGAGAAAATGGATCCACATTTAAACTTTCATCACTTAGGTGAAATTAAGATGTATATTGTTTACTTCTTCTTTCCCAGGGAGCACCACAGTAATGCTACCCGCTGATGGGAAGAAAAAGCTCAGAGTATACAGTGGCCTGACGAAGTCACAGGACCCATCCCTGCCAGCTCCCACCATCACCTCCATTTCTCTTCACCAGCTGCAGTGACATGTAAGAAACAGTGCATTTAATTGCAGGTTCCACTGAAGCTTTCTCTTTGGGGGAGGACAAGACTAGCTAGTTGTTAGATGACCAACTAGCCTCCATATGAGAGTCTGTGTGATCTCTCCAGTTGCAGAGGACACTGGTGCAGAGGACACTCTGATCATCACAGTGTTCACATGAAGCCGACAAGACAGTGCCCCTGTGGCTGGACTGGGTGGCGTGTGGCGTGTCTTCAGATTCCCGGCTGAGGCCCAGACTCTCCCTGTCCCCCAGAACACTGCGCTGGAACCAAAGGCTTTCAAAGAGCATCAGAGTATCTTTGCAGCTGGAAATAAGGTGAAATAGGTGAGACATAGGAGGTGGGAGTATTTTAGAGCGCTGTGGACACTGCAGTTCTGGAAGAGCCCAGCATCTACCAGAAGCCATTTGGGCACCTCTGCATCTGTTTTCCATGTGGCATGAGCACAACTCCTGGTTCAGGGGTCCAGGGAGGTTCCTGGAAGGAAGTTCTAGCATAAGCATCAGGTCAGTCAGAGCAATCGTGGATGTGCATTCAAAACGGGGCATTCACAAAAACATGTCACACTGTTATACCCAGGTTACGTGAGACTAATTCACACAGAGACCAAATTGAGTGTGTGGAGATTTTTTAGCCGCCAGCGGTGGCTGTGAGGGGCGCTTGCCCTAAACAAACTCACTGCCCCAAACAGTTTTTGCAGGGAGAATATAAAGGTAGAAAAAACAAACAAACTACATTCTATTTGGTGAAGGGGAGGAGTTCGGTCAAGGGGACCCAAGTGGTGGAACTAGGGAAGCAGTAGACAGAAGCTAAGATAAGCATTAATTAACTTTCTAGTTATCTATCCTCTGGAACTCTGTGGGCTGCAATGCTTTACACTGCACCAAGAAAGCAGAAGAGGTCATTGCTTCTACATAATAAATTCTGTTGCTCTTGTTTATCTTAAAGTAGCAGTTGTAAGGGTAGAAGATGCGGTGCTGTACTTCAACCCGAGCTGGGGTCATGGGTGACCAGCTTGGTCTCATGGCTGGTCTGCCAGAAAGAATGGACATTCATTTCATTAGACATTGGTCTCATCTGGAGCAGGGCTCGAGCTCTTCACACCTCCTCACACCAGAGACCTCTAGGCCTCTGAGGGCTCTCTGTCCTTCCTCCAGAAATGTATTCATATTGTCCAAATTCATTTTTAGTTCTTTGAATTTATTATTCACCTCAGAGGCCATATCACCAAGACTCTTCTCTTCTGTCACTGTCCGACCATTGCTTTTAGTTTCTGAAGCAAGACTTGTGGAGCAGATTCTTCCTCTGAGCTCAAACTGCATGTGGGCCTCCTGTTAATTGTGGGGCCTGGAGTGCTGTGCTGGGAGGGGTGGGGCAGCAATTGGAAGTCGGGGGTCAGCTGCACCAGCTTGTTGTCTCCATTTTGGCCCGATAGGGTGAGCGAATGGGAGGGGAACACAGATCTCACTTCCCTCGGTTTCTTCAGATTCTCTAAAAAGCCTTTGATGTACTGCTCATGCATGTGTGGCCAGCTGTCTGCATCCTTGCCAGATAGGGTGCTCCCTGATATTTCCAGCCCAGGCCTATTATTTTCAATGCTCTTAATCTGCACAAGAAATGAAAGTGAATATTTAGTAGACTTAAGCTTGTTTGGCAAAGACTAGAAGAACAATCATACTAGAAACCTAACAAGTCACATCACAAGCTTTAAAATCAGAGGTGAAGGGCCCCGCCCACTGTGCTCACTGCCAAATCCTAACCCTATAAGAAATAAAGCTGAGGTTTACTTTTTTCTCACTACTTTTTCACAAGACAAGTTTTGGATATTAAGAATTAATGACCTTTAATTAACTTAAAATTTTCTAACACTTTATGCATTAGTGAAAACTGCTCCATCTCTGTTGCACATTAAGGGGACACAATGGAAAGGTGTGTGGTTTTAATAGAATTCTTAATCAAGGCTTTAATAAAAAATTGTAGTACACTAATTACAGGTATAATGGAAAATATTCTGTGAATTCATGTTATTACTTACGTGGAATAAAAACTTTCAACATTGATTTACACTTTAGATATAAGTTCTAAGTGTGTGTTGAACGTGGAGGCCTTACCGCAAATCCATTCCCTCTCCTCTTCCTTTTAGAAATATCTCATTAAAATTAAAGAAATTGCCTTGGCCACTTTAGCACAGTGGATATACCGTCAGCCATGGGCTGAAGGGTCAGAGGTTCCATTCAGGTCAAGAGCACGGACCTCAGTTTCAGGCTCCATCCCTGGCCCCTGTCAGGGTTGGGCATGTGTGGGAGGGAGGCATTCAATTGATGTGTCTCTCTCACATCAATCTTTGTCTCTCTTCTCTCTCCCTTTCACTCTCTCTGAAAAGCAATGAAAAAAATATCAAAGAGTGAGGATTGAAAAGAAAATTTAAATACATACAAAAAAAGTTACTCACAATGTAGTATAAACAGCAGATGATTTTTAACATTTGAAAGTGGAAAACTGGACAGAGGAGTGGTAACTGAGGTGACAGAACACAAGAAGCACAAACTTGATGTCTATAAAGTGTGGCTGGGACAGGAATGAGAGAGCTGGTTTATCTGAGAGCACTCAAGGCAGGTTCAGAATCCAGAGGATTGGCCCCCAAATCCTTGCAGTGATGCCTGTCAGTGAACACAAGTCCTGCTCACTCCCTGTGCTTCCAAGTAGACCTAAGGGACAACCAGGGACCACTGCACACTCAAGGAGAGCCACCTAGTAAGAGAGCTCAAAACAGGAAGAATGCAATTAATGACAGTGATAAAATTCAGAAGCAAATAAGAACCTAAAAAGTATATAATTCTTACTCAACTTTAGAAAGGCAAAAAGGGAAATAATCAAATGCTATTAAAAGGAGAAAGAAAGATTATAAAAGAATTCTCTAAATTAAAAACACAGACAAATAATTTCATAGAAAGGCTGGAGCATAAATCAAGAAACTGCAGGAAGTAAAAACAGACAAAATAAAAAACAGGAGGGGAAAGACTTCGAGATCCACACAGGAACACTGGCCTAGGAGTCCAACTTCTGAGTAATAAGGATCACTAGACAGAAGTGTAAGTGGAAAAAATAAGAAACAAACAAAAGCAATTCACTGAGAGAAGATCTGCAGACTTAATGATCATAATAAAATAAAAAGGTACAAACCAAACTGTAACATAAGATTTCAGAATCCCAGAGATAGAGAAGGTACTAAAAGCTTCCAGAGATGCAAGGTCTGGGGTGAAAATGAGCAATATTGGTAATATATAACACATCAGACGATGCCAACAGACTGAAGAGCAACACTGCAAATGAGCAAACAGTAGAAATGTCTTAAAACCCCCAAAGTTAGTTTCAACCTAGAATTCTATATCCTATAATATAGGCATTTCAGTGGGGTGGGATCCCTACAAATGTCTGCCCATGTACTGCTTCCCAGGGATATGCGATCCAGTAAAACCAGGGAGTATAACAAGACCGAGGGGAGCATGGGACATAGTATAGAGGAGATGCAACATAGGAGAGGAGTTCTGTGAGATCCCAGATGACTTCAAGAGTCATGCCAGGAAAACGGGCACAGAGCAGGCCTAGGGAAAACCAGTCATACTACAGCCAGATAACAAAAGGCCGGGTAGGTTGTTTCCAAGAAATATATGAAAGCGATGTGCTTCTTTTTTTAAAATGTTTTATTGATTTCAGAGAGAGGAAGGGAGAGAGACATAGAAACATCAATGATGAGAAAGTTGTCATTGATCAGCAGCTCCCTGTATGCCCCCAACTGGGGATTAAGCCCCCAACCCAGGCATGTGCCCTGCCCAGGAATCAAACCTCTGTCTCCTGGATCCTACGTCAATGCTCAACTGCTGATCCACACCTGGCCAGGAAAAATCAATGTGTTTCATAGATGGAAAATATTTTTGACAGGCATGTGACAAATGTCACTACATTTGAGGGGAAATAGCTGTTCAAAACAGGCAAGGGAATATAGTCAGGAAATTAATTCCACAAACACACACACAAATAAATTACTAAATATTAGTTAGTGTAGCATAAATAGAGTATTTCTGTCTAATAGTCATCTTTCTGTGCTTGATTATTAGATTGTTAGGTACAAAAATTTGTTGCTCTAACCAGGAAGAACAGCCTACACACTGCATCTGCATATGTGAGGTAATGTTGGCTACAAAGAGGGGGACTGAATTATCCTGGATAAGTGGGGGAGTGCCAGATGTCAGTAAAATTTGAGAAAGAGAATAAATGGTATACAAGGGAGAGGCGCAGCCACAGAACTACATGGCTTGGCAGGGAAAAATATTTGCACAGTCATAATGTAACATTGATTCTGATTCAATAAAATTGTGGTACATGTGAGGGAGCAGAGGGAGGGAAATAAGGGTGCAGTGGAGTGAGAAAGCTAAGCTTTTACCTGCTAGGACAGGAAGTCAGTAGACAGTGTTAAACATCAAGTTAGCTATTATACTTTTGTTAAAAAGTGATTAAAAAATAAGGGCAAAACACATTAAGGCAGATTTTTAACTCACCTTGTTATTGAAATCTAGCCCAGCCTGGCCGGTGTGGCTCAGTAGTTTAGCATCGACCCAGGACGTGAGCAGTTCGATTCCCAGTCAGGGCACATGCCAGGGCTGTGGCTCAATCCAAGCAGGGTGCATGTGGGAGGTAGCCAATCGATGTTGATGTTGATGTTTCTCTCTCATCAATGTTTTTATGTTTCTATCTCTCCTTCTCCCCTCTTCTCTCACTAAAATCAATAAACATATTTTTAAAAAACAAATTTAAGCTAAACCTCAAAAACCTTTAAAAAAATGGATATTACTAAGCCAAAGACATTCCTGAATACATATGTTTGAACATTAGAAAAACAGAAGATATTTAGAGAATCAACAAAAATAAGTCCATTATATTTTTTAGGAATCATGGCAGACAACGTTTAAATCACACCATTAATTTATTAACTTTTCAACTGTTCACTTACATGAATTACATCATTGGTCTTTCTCTTCTTTTGCTCTAAGAATAGAAAAAATCTGATCAATTCTGATAGAAATGCCACAGAAAAAGTAAAGTTTCTGATTATCTGACAGGTTACTAACATACAAAATGATACAAAATTTTATTCAATTGTTTATAATATCCAACAAAATTTATAATTTAAATTACCTGGAATGATGTGTCCCATAAAGTAAATTCTAAAAACTTAGTTTTACTTTCTGAACAAACAAATATTCTCTGTTAGATGCAAATGAAAGAACATCCAGGTACAGAAGCAGCAGGTGAGGAACTTACCTAACAGACAAGTTTGCCTCTTGCATACCTGGGCTTCCACCCAGGAGCTGTTTCTAACCCTACATTGATTTCTACCCACCTCATTGTGTCACTAGGACCTCACAGTTGGCAGCTCTGAGAACCAGTTTCTGGCCAGGCACTAACCCCTAGATGCACCAGCATCCCTGGCTGCATCCCGAACCACTTATTGGTAATCAACTAAAATCTCTTAATAAAAACATAAGAGGGTTTCTGCTCCATTGAAAAGTGTCCTCTTTAAGTTTGAATTTGAAATGAGTGTGGTCACCTGAGTGAACACGCCTGCAGCACACAAGTCATCCTGCTCTCACAAAGGCCAGAAGAGTAAAAGCTCCAAGAGGGTCTGGGCTGATCTTTGTTTCCCACGCTCCTCCTGTAACGTGGGCCGGGCATCGCAGGCGCACATCCCTCATGACTGCAGAGAGGGGGCATGGGGTAGCTTTCCCTTCCCTGTCTCCCCTCTCTATGAGTTGGCTGTTGTCATGTGTTTAATTTGGCAATATAAGGGAAAAGAGGTCAATGTCCCATCTAAATAGTCATGTATTGCAAGTTTTAAAAGTTCTTGCAGCACACCAGTGAAAAATTGCCATTTAAGCTAATTCTAACTATATTCAACAAACAAGCTTATTTGGTGAGCCGTGGTTTACTTTGGGGCTATTCAACGTGGCAGATTTAAATGTCAGCATGGAACCTCACTATTGTAATCCACAGCACACTTCCAGGATAGTGATTTTTAATTATTTCAAAGAAATGATTTTTAACTTTTGCCCTGTATTTCCAAAGCTAAGGAGTCACTTCTTCCTTCCATACCACGTGATTAATTTGGGGCCTCAAGTAGAAGGCTTTCTGGAGCTAAGCATAGGGCTATGTGTAAAAACCTTTTCCTACACCAATGTAGAGGGTGGTCAGCCTGCAGCCCACCTTACACCCAGGTGGGATAATCTTCTATTTAGGCAGAAATATAAAACAAGCCCTTATATTATCATAAAACAAAGTATGCACCATGTGGAATAATAAATGTCATTTAAAAAAATAACCCTATGATTCTCCTCAGTAATGTCCATCTCAAACCACTTAACCCATCTTGTAAGAAAGTAGATCAAGATCCTACTAGATTAATGGCTAAGGCGCTATTTTCCGAACCATGAAATAATGTTTCTAATTTTTCAAAGGGAATTTCCCTGGCCGGGCGTGGCTCAATGGTTGAGTATTGACCTAGAATCCAGGAGATCGAGGTCCATTTCCCAGTCAGGGCACATGCCCGGGTTGCGGGCTCGATCCCCAGTTGGGAGTGTGCAGGAGGCAGCCAATCAGTGACACTCTCATCATTGATGTTTCTATCTCTCTCTCCCTGTCCCTTCCTTTTTATGAAGTCAATAAAGATATATTAAAAAATAAAAAAGGGGGGATTTCTGGTCAAATCTAAATATGCTATCTCTGGTTCTTAGAGGATCAAAATGCATGCTGATATGTTAAAAACTAATTAAGTAATGAATAAATCTACCAGTATTTCACAAATTTATCTACTTGGAATCCTTTCTCCCCACCAAGTAATAGATTCCTGCACAACCCTAATTTGGGGCTTCCTGCTTCATAGGAATCTGAATGATTCACTTGAACAGAATCGCCAGCACTAGAAACGTACACAACAAACCGACTGCTTTGCTCTCCAAGGAAATTCCTTCACTGAATTTCAAGTTTATTAAACTGCTTGTGGAGAAATTAGTCAATATTTTTTGTAAAAGTCACATAAAATTATTTTAAAGGTTTTTCCCCGCATATTTGAAAAATGAAGCCATGTAAGCTATTTTGAAAACTGAATTAATTCAGTTGTACAAAAAGTGACAGCTGCCTTCTAAGTTCAGACTAATTAAAGGCCTCAAGACTATTCCCTATCAAAAATAAAGCCAATATATTGCATTTGAATCTAAAAAAATCTAGCAGAATCCTTGCCATTGCAGCCATATTATGGATCAGTGCCTATGGCATGATAAAGTTTCATTAAAACTCTTCAGTGGAAAGGGCAGGAAAAGTAATTATTAGAATCCAAAAAGAAGTAGGCCTGGCCCTAGCGAGTTTGGCTCAGTGAGTAGAGTGGTGGCCCAGGGACTCAGGGGTCTTGGGTTCAATCCCAGCCAAGGGAACATACCTGGGTTGCAGGTTTGATCCGATCCGTGTTTTGACATGTTTGGGAAGCAACATATTGATATGTCCCTCTCACATCTATGTTTCATTCTCTTTCTCCCCTTATCTTCCTCCCTTCCACTCTTTGTAAAAAAAAAAAGTCAATGAAAAAAATATCCTCCGGTGAGTGTTAACAAAATACCTTGAAAACCAGATGACTAAACCAAAAGGTTATATCATTTTTTGGGGCTCAATATATAATATTAACTTGCTTTCTAACTAAGGTGAAGGCATATTAGTATAAAATACAAGCTATCATACAAGTTTCAGCTTCTACTCCAGCTTTGGATAGTTGAAAATTTCCTAGTGAAGTGAATCAGGAACCTCACAGTGCCTGCATTTGTGACTCTTTGATCACAGTTTGACCACAGCTCACAGTGCTTTTCCCCTTTGGTGAGTTGCCTGTCACTTGTATACAGCGTATGTTTCCCACCCACTAGGATCCTAATATTTTCAGTTAGCATGAGGCTTTCAAGAAATATTTTTTGTTTAAAGCCTATAGCAATCTTATCTGTAACTGGCACTCTTTGCCAAGGACAAATATTGCACCATCACTTTTTATAGAATGGATTTAAGCAGCGTATTTCAGAAAGACACTGATTTCAACATCGATTCTAATATATTCCCATTGAAGAGAAATGTCAGCACTTCCTGGGGCAACAGCTGGGCCCCTCTTTAAGGTCCCTGCCTTTACTGAACTGCTCAGTCCTTCCCATACTATTCATGGTACTGACCATACATTGTATTAGTTTCATGACCCATAACACAAAATTCAGAATCTGAAGATAACCATATACACTGATTTTTTTATCCAAGTCTACATTTTCTGCCCCAGCCAGTTAATCCTACCTGATGGCCTTGCGCTGGCCTCTGCCTCAGCAGACGGACACAGCTCACTCCTGCAGCCCCCAGGCTGCAGCTGCTCCAGCCTCCACTCTGCTCTCCCGGCCTCTGACCATCCCAACTCTGGCTTCCCAACCACTCCAGCAGCTGCCTCTAACCTGGCTCAGTCTTGCCTTTTTTAAACTCCCAATCCATGCTTTAGGGACTGCGACTGAGATGTGACATTTCACGGAGTGAAGAACACCTTCCTTTATATATTTCTAAAGAGCATTTCGCTCAGTGTCTTGGAATTTTAAGAACATTTCTGAGTTGCAATTTACTGCCATTTTATTTCTGTATTGTTGCTATTTTAACCCTAAGTTTAATTATTTTATTACACTAAAAAAAAAAAAAAAAAAAAAAAAAGAGGGTGAAACAAAGCTAGGGTCCTGAAAGCAGATCACATGATGGGTCATTCTATAAATTATTTTCCTGTGTGCCACGTGTTGGGATTTTACATTTCTACTCTATCAGGTTTCATTTTTCAAGTTTCGCACAATTCCATTTACACTGCTGAGAACCTGTCTTCTCACATGTAAAAAAGATACAGTCTATACGACCCAACTCAAAACATTAGTGAGGATCAAAGAAAATGCAAGCGCAATCCATATACTGTGTCTAAAGCACAAAAATGGCAAAACAAAGCTTTTACAAATTAACTCGAGCACAATGTGAACATACAATATTTTATTGGAAAGTGTCTGAATTGTGCACTCATTACAAATTTCTAAATGTCATCTTAACTACATATGTTTTGGCTAAACACTAAAGGGAAAGAAATAAGTCACATGATCAGCAAGAAATACTCCCAGTGGGTTGGGTTTTTTTCTAAAAAGCAAATACATACTTCCCCTGCTTCTCTCAAGTGGATTACTGCACTTCCTCTCTTTTTTTAAAATGTAACTTATCCTGGAGATCAGCCCATAGTCTGAATTATTTTATAGCTCCATAGTTCTATACTGTGTGGATGTAACAGTTTATTTTACCAGTCATTCATTGGACATGAGTTATTTCCATTATTTTTCTTTCAAAAATAAAGCAACAAATACTTTGTGAGTACCTAGTTTTATATTTGTGGACCATGTCTTTGGGATAAATTCCTAGGAGTAGGATCTCTTTATTGATGCATCTGCATTGTTGTGAGGTTCTGTCATCATTCCCTTCATGGGGTCAAACAATTGTGCCTTCCAGCATGATATAAAGATAACCCTTTATTCTCAACCTTACCAAAAAATCAAGTGTCAAGGGTATGGATCTTCTCCCAATAGCTGAAAAAACACAGCATATTTATATTTACATTTTTCTTACGTGTAAAGACCTGCTTAAAGGTAATTCACATTTTTTGTGAGTTGCCCATTTATATCTTTGTCAGTAGTTTCAGATTAACAGTTTCTGTAAGTCTGTTTTAGGCTCGCATTGGATGTTTTGTTCAGGCCACTGCTGGCTCTCCCCTGAGCTACTGCACCAGCCTCTCTGTGGCCTCCCTGCTCCCACCCTAGTCTCACACCATCACACAGTAGCTTCTATTTCTCTCCCTCTCCCTTTCTCTATCTCTCTATTCACCTCATTTCCTTGCATATAATCCTCCAGTGGTCCCCCATTATAATAGGCTGAAATTCATATTTTTGTCGAGGCCCAGGAGGCACACATGGTCTTCACCCATCACATTCCTCCAGGCGTCCCTTTCGTTCTGCAGCAGCCACCCCTGTGTCTCTCTGCTCTTTCCTGCACTCAGTGTGCTCCCACCTGAGGTGCTCTGCAGGGAGCCTGTCCCCCCTTCTCCCGTGCTCCCTCTCGTGCCCAGGACTGCTCAGTGTCACGCAGGAGAGCAGCTGTCTGCAGCCACCCTGCCTTTTGTGAGTGTTCACGTGCTGTCTGCCCCCAGCTCCTCTAGAATGCCAGGGCCTGAGGGAGGGGAGGGTTTGGGGGGTTGTGTTGTTTTATTTTGTTAATTCTGACCCAAGG